>NC_133330.1:256565612-256728112 GCF_042186555.1 Aquarana catesbeiana
CTGTTGGGAGGTGTGCAAAATATGTGTATAATCCTGAAAATTAAATGAGCGTACAATCCTGAAAATTAAATGCATGTACACACTACAAGACACAGCTACATGCAACTCAAACTGTGTGTTACCTTATTATAAGTGAAGGGTTAATGTGTGGGTGTGGCGCTGTCCTAATTCATAGAAATACTTGGTAAATCGTGTGTAGCCAAATCCCATATGTAAAGTCGCATATAAAGTGTAAACCAAAATTGCAAATCAAAAATTCAACGAAAATAAAACCAAACATAGTTGACGTCCCTATGACGAAACGCGTAGGGCGTGGCCTATTTTGACGCTTTTGCATCATCTCCCAGAGGATCACCAACTTAAATCTGATGCTCTCCTGTTTTGATGACACTTGGTTGCCTATTATAAACTGCTTAAATGTGAGTACCATTCTGTCATCTGCGTTCAATAAAGAGTGTTTTATGGTTTTACGCTATGGAATCTCCTCATTCTTCTCTTATGCCTAAAACATCTCCGTGACCCAGAAACAGCCTGTGGATTGCCGCACTGTGGCATACACTGTGACTGCGCATTACCCCCGCAGGGGTTAAAGAAGCTGGTGAGTGTCCGCATGATCACAAGACACGAGCACCTGGTCACCAAGATTAATACAAATACCTGCCTTGTTTTACAAAGATGTCAAGTTTTTCACTTAAGTTGCACTGAGCACTAGTCACGATTTAACCTATGTAATTATTCAGCAATGTTATGTTTGTCAAAGACTTTTAAATCAATCACTATATGGGGTTTTTATGCGGATGGAATAGTTTTGGCTAAAGTCATTTTTTTATTTCATCCCCTGTTCCCTTTCCTCCCTCCCCCAATTCAAAGGGGGCCAACCTAGCCGTTAAATTTGCTATATGCGATTTTGTTCATATTTTGTTTATAATTTACATGCGACTTTACATGTGGGATTTGGCTACACACGACTTACAAAGTATTTTTTAAACTAGGACAACGTTACACCTACACACTCCAAAGGGGGTCACTTTGCTGTTTTATGTTTGGTTTTATTTTCGTTGAATTTTTTATTTGCAATTTTGGTCTATACTTTATATGCGACTTTACATATGGGATTTGGCTACACACGATTTACAAAGTATTTCTATGAATTAGGACAGCGCCACACTCACACACTAACCCTTCACTTACCTTCTGTTTTTTCCACCTTGGTGGAAATCACATCTGTGGAGGCAGCAGTCCTTTATGCGATTTCTTCTATGGTTTCCATTTTTTTTTCCATTTTCTCCACTTTTTTCATTTTCTGTTCCGTTGCGCGGATACACCACTCATATTTCATTACCTTATTATAAGCCTGACCTAAGCTCTGTTAACCAGTGAAAACTAGAACAGATAAGTGTCCTAATTAGGTGCACAGCCACAATACAGGTTATGCTCAGTCCAGGCTAATAATCAGCTTCTGACACCTGCCTTTACACGCACATGAACTTTAACCACTTAAGGACCGAGCCTCTTTCTGAGATTTGTTGTTTACAAGTTAAAAACAGTTTATTTTGCTAGAAAATTACTTAGAACCCCCAAACATTATAATTTTTTTTCTAACACCCTAGAGAATAAAATGGCGGTCGTTGCAATACTTTCTGTCACACGTTATTTGCGCAGCGATCTTACAAGAGCACTTTTTTTGGAAAAAATATACTTTTTTGAATTGAAAAATAAGACGCTGAGTAAACTGATACCCAACATGTCACACTTCAAAATTGCGCCTGTTCGTGGAATGACGACAAACTTTTACCCTTAAAAATCTCCATTGGCGACGTTTAAAAAATTCTACAGGTTGCATGTTTTGAGTTACAGAGGAGGTCTAGGGCTAGAATTATTGCTCTCGCTCTACCGATCGTGGTGATACCTCCCATGTGTGGTTTGAACACTGTTTTCATATGCGGGCGCTACTCACGTATGCGTTCGCTTCTGCACGTGAGCTCTTATTTATTTTATCTTTTATTTTTACACTGTTTTTAAAAAAAATTTAAAAAAAATGTGGAACTTTTATTCCTATTACAAGGAATGTAAACATCTCTTGAAAAAATAGTAAAAAAAAGCATGACAGGACCTCTTAAATATGAGATCTGCTGTCAAAAAGACCTCAGATCTCATATTTACACTAAAATGCAATAACATTTTTTTTTTTTAAATGGCCCTTTAAGAGCTATGGGCAGAAGTGATGTTTTGATGTTGCTTCCGCCCTGCAGTGTTATGGAGACGGGTGGGTGCCATCTTCCCCTCACTCGTCTCCATGCCCAGCAAGGGTGAAGATCTGATCGCCTCGGCCGCTGCCGACGGATCCGGTAAGCGGCGGAGGGCACTGGAGTGCAGTGGATCCCACCGCTGATAAAAGTGATCTTGCGGCGAATCCGCTACAGAGACCACTTTTATCTGAAACCGGACCGCTCACTGAAGAAGAGGATACCGGGGTTATGGCAGCTAGCTGCTGCCATAACAACAATACTCCTCTTCAAACAGCTGATGTATAATGACGGTGGGTGGTCCGGAAGTGGTTAATGGCATCCCAGTCTTAGTCCGTAGGGTTCAATAATGAGTTGGACCACCCTTTGCAGCTATAACAGCTTCAAGTCTTCTGGGAAGGCTGTCCACAAGGTTTAGGAGTGTGTTTGCTTTCTGCACTGGTTCAAATCATTTGGTGGAGGGGGGATTATGGTGTGAGGTTGTTTTCAGGGGTTGGGCTTGACCCCTTAGTTCCAGTGAAGGGAACTCTTAAGGCATCAGCATACCAAGACATTTTGGACAATTTCATGCTCCTAACTTTGTGGGAACAGTATGGGGATGGCCCCTTACTGTTCCAACATGACTGTGCACCAGTGCACAAAGCAAGGTCCGTAAAGACATGGATGAGCGAGTTTGGGGTGGAGGAACTTGACTGGCCTGACCTCAACCTGATAGAACACCTTTTGGATGAATTAGAGCAGCGACTGCCAGGTCTTCTTGTCCAACATCAGTGCCTAACCTCACGAATGCGCTTCTAGAAGAATGGTCAAAAATTCCCATAGACACGGTCCTAAACCTTGTGGACAGCCATCCCAGAAGATTTAAAGCTGTTATAGCTGCAAAGGGCGGGCCAACTCAATATTGAACCCTGCGGACTAAGACTGGGATTCTATTAAAGTTCATGTTCGTGTAAAGGCAGGCGTCCCAATACATTTGATAATATAGTGTAGATCACAAATTCATCCGGTTCCTGCTGAACCAGACAAATTTTGATCCATTTATAGCCACCTCAACTCTTCTAAATGCAACTCTGCTAATTAAAGTGATTTTGTTCCCTCTGTATCCTGATTATCCTCACTTCATGTACTGGTGACACAAAAGGAAGTACAGGAAGATCTTCATAGCAGGGATAGGGGCAGTAAAAAAAACAAAACAAAAAAACACAATAGAGGCTTCACTCTTTCTATTCAATATCAAGAATAAAAAAGTATTAGCTGGAGTTCTGCATTTTTAAATTTGCCATTTTTAAAGAAAAAAATGTAGATATAGTCAAAGAGCATACGTAGTGTTCTGTATCTACAACGTCAGTCATAGCGAATTCAGTGTTTTCAAAAATATTTGAAAACATTGTGAATCATTTTGCCCATTTCTGCTTCGATAGTAAGCTATTTTTGTAGACAATACTATCTGTATTCACTTAACATTGTATCTTTTCAAGAGCTCTTACCACCGCAATGATAAAACTGCTGCATTCAACAGAAACAATGAGTATTTCAGTATATACGAAAGCTAGATAAGAGGGAATATAAAATATATGATTCAACTGCTCCAGCCATTGCAGACATGCAAGTCCCATGTTACTGCAGACCTACAATATTTCCACACTGATTTACATACGAGTAGGATAAACACACAGGACAAACACAATAGGCAGAAAACTAATACACATTAGCATGAGGAGCCTGTTAACTAATTAAACATATTTAATATTTTTTTCTGTTTTGGAGATGTGGTGCTAAAATCTAGGCTTTAAATGGCTAAATAAAGGCATTAGTTAAAGGGGAAGTTTAGGAATACAAAAATAAATAAACACACATACACATGTCCATGCTGCTGCATTGATGCGATGCCGCAGCTATCCCCTGCTGGCTCTATGCCAGAGAGCGGAGCAATAACATGACTACTGATCACTCAGTTCTCAGACTGCTGGAAAATGACAGTCAGAACTCTCTGCTCTGCCCCTCCAGCACTCACTGGATCTCTGGGCTGGAGAGCGGAGGAGAGTAGCTTGTTCAGGCCCTCAGAGGCTGAGCCAGCTGCTGGTCAAGCATCTGGGTGGATCCCAACATTATTGTCGGGATCCTTCCAGAGCCTGAAGCAGCTCTGTGATGTCAGCTGACAGTGGGCTGACTTGTGCTCTCCTGTGACCCTCAAGAGAAGTAGCTTTGGCCATACTTCTCTTTTAAAGTTATTCCCTTGCACATTGCCAATGTATTTTGCCTAACAAGAAGGTGTATACTAACAATAGAAAGATTTCTCAACACACCAGCTAGCAAGCAAAAAAAAAAACGACTTTTTTTAACAATTCACATTAAAACAGAGATTTTAGTTGCACAACAGTTGCCTATTGATGTGGAAGCCACACTGCCTTGTAATGGCCCCTCTATGAAGTGATGTCCCTAATGGTGGCTAAGTGGGTAGAACTTCCGTCTGGCAGTACAAGGGTTGTCAGTTCAAAGCCCAACCATGGCACTACCTGCCTGAGGTTTACATGTTCTCCCTGTGCCTGTGTGGGGCTTTATTCCACACTTCAAAGACGTGCTAATAGGTAAATTGGCCCGTAATACATGTATAAATGTATTAAGGAACTTAGGCTGTAAGCTCCTTAAGGGCAGAAACTGATGTTAATGTACAATATTTAAATAAATTGTCAGTGCTATATAAGTACCTATAATAAAATAACTCTAGTCTATGAGAGCCCCCATGTTGGAACACACACGTATCTCAAGCAAAGAATAAATTAGGGGCAGGGTATGTTTGGAAATAACTCCCATTTCTCCTAAAGGTTCAGGGACCTCAAGAAGGAGAGTGCCTATTTGCCCTACACCCAAAAGAATAATATTCTGTGGGGAGCCAAGAAGCAGCAGATGGGGCAAACTCTCACACTAAAATGTATAGTTATTCCTGCGCTACCATGTATACGAAGGGCAATGAACATTGAACTGCTGCAAGCACCGAATATCGGTCAAACTCAGCCCATACAGCAATAGAAATAAGGTATGTAAAAATTGGTGCTGCGCTGTTCTTTAAAAAAAAAAAAAAAAACTATGCTGCTAGAGGTAGTAGTACAAAGGTAAATGAACACGTAAAAAGATATAAATATATAAAAAAACAGAAACAATATAAGAATATATACAATCAATAGGGATGAGCCGAACACCCCCCTGTTCGGTTCGCACCAGAACATGCGAACAGGAAAAAAGTTCGTTCGAACATGCGAACACCGTTAAAGTCTATGGGACACGAACATGAATAATCAAAAGTGCTAATTTTAAAGGCTTATATGCAAGTTATTGTCATAAAAAGTGTTTGGGGACCTGGGTCCTGCCCCAGGGGACATGGATCAATGCAAAAAAAAGTTTTAAAAACGGCCGTTTTTTCAGGAGCAGTGATTTTAATAATGCTTAAAGTCAAACAATAAAAGTGTAATATCCCTTTAAATTTCGTACCTGGGGGGTGTCTATAGTATGCCTGTAAAGGGGCGCATGTTTCCTGTGTCTAGAACAGTCTGACAGCAAAATGACATTTTGAAGGAAAAAACTCATTTAAAACTACCCGCGGCTATTGCATTGCCGACAATACACATAGAAGTTCATTGATAAAAACGGCATGGGAATTCCCCAAAGGGGAACCCCGAACCAAAATTTAAAAAAAAATATGACGTGGGAGTCCTCCTAAATTCCATACCAGGCCCTTCAGGTCTGGTATGGATATTAAGGGGAACCCCGGCCAAAATTAAAAAAAAAAAATGACGTGGGGTTCCCCCTAAATTCCATACCAGACCCTTCAGGTCTGGTATGGATTTTAAGGGGAACCCCGCGCCAAAAAAAAAAAAAAAAACGGCGTGGGGTCCCCCCAAAAATCCATACCAGACCCTTATCCGAGCACGCAACCTGGCAGGCCGCAGGAAAAGAGGGGGGACGAGAGTGCGGCCCCCCCTCCCTCCTGAACCGTACCAGGCCACATGCCCTCAACATTGGGAAGGTGCTTTGGGGTAGCCCCCCAAAACACCTTGTCCCCATGTTGATGAGGACAAGGGCCTCATCCCCACAACCCTGGCCGGTGGTTGTGGGGGTCTGCGGGCGGGGGGCTTATCGGAATCTGGAAGCCCCCTTTAACAAGGTGACCCCCAGATCCCGGCCCCCCCCTGTGTGAAATGGTAAGGGGGTACATAAGTACCCCTACCATTTCACGAAAAAAGTGTCAAAAATGTTAAAAATGACAAGAGACAGTTTTTGACAATTCCTTTATTTAAATGCTTCTTCTTTCTTCTATCTTCCTTCATCTTCTGGTTCTTCTGGTTCTTCTGGCTCTTCTGGTTCTTCCTCCGGCGTTCTCGTCCAGCATCTCCTCCGCGGCGTCTTCTATCTTCTTCTCCTCGGGCCGCTCCGCACCCATGGCATAGGGGGGAGGCTCCCGCTCTTCTCTTCTTCTTTTCTTCTCTTCTGTTCTTCTTCATTTTCTTCTCCGGGCCGCTCCGCAATCCATGCTGGCATGGAGGGAGGCTCCCGCTGTGTGACGGCGCTCCTCGTCTGACAGTTCTTAAATAACCGGGTGGGCGGGGCCACCCGGTGAACCCCGCCCCCCTCTGACGCACGGTGACTTGACGGGACTTCCCTGTGACGTCACGGGGAATGCCACAGGGAAGTCCCGTCAAGTCACCGTGTGTCAGAGGGGGGCGGGGTCACCGGGTGGCCCCGCCCCCCGTTATTTAAGAACTGTCAGACGAGGAGCGCCGTCACACAGCGGGAGCCTCCCTCCATGCCAGCATGGATTGCGGAGCGGCCCGGAGAAGAAAATGAAGAAGAACAGAAGAGAAGAAAAGAAGAAGAGAAGAGCGGGAGCCTCCCCCCTATGCCATGGGTGCGGAGCGGCCCGAGGAGAAGAAGATAGAAGACGCCGCGGAGGAGATGCTGGACGAGAACGCCGGAGGAAGAACCAGAAGAGCCAGAAGAACCAGAAGAACCAGAAGATGAAGGAAGATAGAAGAAAGAAGAAGCATTTAAATAAAGGAATTGTCAAAAACTGTCTCTTGTCATTTTTAACATTTTTGACACTTTTTTCGTGAAATGGTAGGGGTACTTATGTACCCCCTTACCATTTCACACAGGGGGGGGGCCGGGATCTGGGGGTCACCTTGTTAAAGGGGGCTTCCAGATTCCGATAAGCCCCCCGCCCGCAGACCCCCACAACCACCGGCCAGGGTTGTGGGGATGAGGCCCTTGTCCTCATCAACATGGGGACAAGGTGTTTTGGGGGGCTACCCCAAAGCACCCTCCCAATGTTGAGGGCATGTGGCCTGGTACGGTTCAGGAGGGAGGGGGGGCCGCACTCTCGTCCCCCCCTCTTTTCCTGCGGCCTGCCAGGTTGCGTGCTCGGATAAGGGTCTGGTATGGATTTTTGGGGGGACCCCACGCCGTTTTTTTTTTTTTTTTTTTGGCGCGGGGTTCCCCTTAAAATCCGTACCAGACCTGAAGGGTCTGGTACGGAATTTAGGGGGAACCCCACGTCATTTTTTTTTTTAATTTTGGCCGGGGTTCCCCTTAATATCCATACCAGACCTGAAGGGCCTGGTATGGAATTTAGGGGGACTCCCACGTCATTTTTTTTTTTTAATTTTGGTTCGGGGTTCCCCTTTGGGGAATTCCCATGCCGTTTTTATCAATGAACTTCTATGTGTATTGTCGGCAATGCAATAGCCGCGGGTAGTTTTAAATGAGTTTTTTCCTTCAAAATGTCATTTTGCTGTCAGACTGTTCTAAACACAGGAAACATGCGCCCCTTTACAGACACACTATAGACACCCCCCAGGTACGAAATTTAAAGGGATATTACACTTTTATTGATTGACTTTAAGCATTATTAAAATCACTGCTCCTGAAAAAACGGCCGTTTTTAAAACTTTTTTTTGCATTGATCCATGTCCCCTGGGGCAGGACCCAGGTCCCCAAACACTTTTTATGACAATAACTTGCATATTAGCCTTTAAAATTAGCACTTTTGATTTCTCCCATAGACTTTTAAAGGGTGTTCCGCGGCATTCGAATTTGCCGCGAACACCCCAAATTGTTCCCTGTTCGGTGAACTTGCGAACAGCCAATGTTGGAGTCGAACATGAGTTCGACTCGAACTCGAAGCTCATCCCTAACAATCAATATAGAGCACTTCTATATCCAATAGGTGCAGTGTGATATTCCACAATAATCGGTGGTAATAGCAAAGTGCAAGAAAATCATTCAATAAAGACTTAAGGCCAGATGTGATAAGTATCTTACTGGAAACACTAAAATCAATATACAATCACTACAAACCTCAATGGATCGTGCAAATAGGCAAAAAACATTGTGCAAAAAACAGCAATTAATAAATTAAATGTGCAACGTGCAATCAATATGTGCAAAAGTTGCAAATGCAGTGTATAATAAACATATAACCAAAATAAGTCCACTGTAGAACTTGTGGAAATTCAAACAAAGGCAAACGTGTGCAAAATATATGATGGGGCTGGGAATGTAGTCCAATGCGATTAAATCCTCTTATTGTGGCTAATCAGAAAATGTGCAAAAAAGTGCAATAAGGTGCTGAGAGCGTGGGGGTGATCTCCTCTTCATGCACAGGACACACAGTGGTGTGAAGTGGCCTCTTACCTTGCGGTAAAGAGGTAACTGCATAAAGTTGCTGGTAATGGCTGCTTCTCCCTTGTACTCCTAACTGCCTCTCACTTAGATTCCTGAGCTGGATGGAGCTGTTAGTGGGTCTTTGTCTTTGTCTTGAGGGGGATTAAAGGAAAGAAGGGGCCAGATAGTGTAGTATTTCAATCAGAGGTTGGTTTTTATTAAAACAATGGTGAGGGTACTCACTTTATTTACAAGAAAAAACACACAGAAAACGTATCTCCTACGAGCGGCAAACTCGTTTGCATATATCAGTCTTGGATGCCTATCCCGTCCCTACGTGCGACGTCACGGTCACGTGACTTCCCCTGATGAAGGGAGAAGCAGCCATTACCAGGAACTTTATGTGGTTACCTCTTTACCGCAAGGTAAGAGGCCACTTCACACCACTGTGTGTCCTGTGCATGAAGAGGAGATCACCCCCATGCTCTCAGTACCTTATTGCACTTTTTTGCACATTTTCTGATTAGCCACAATAAGAGGATTTAATCGCATTGGACTACATTCCCACTCCCATTATATATTTTGCACACGTTTGCCTTTGTTTGAATTTCCACAAGTTCTACAGTGGACTTATTTTGGTTATATGTATACTATACACTGCATTTGCAATCTTTGCACATATTGATTGCACGTTGCACATTTAATTTATTAACCACTTCAGCCCCGGAAGATTTTACCCCCTTCCTGACTAGAGCGTTTTTTGCGATTCGGCACTGCGTCGTTTTAACTGACAATTGCGCAGTCGCGCGACGTGGCTCCCAAACAAAATTGACGTCCTTTTTTTCCCACAAATAGAGCTTTCTTTTGGTGGTATTTGATCACCTCTGCGATTTTATTTTTTGCGCTATAAACAAAATAAGAGCGACAATTTTGAAAAAAACGCATTATTTTTTACATTTTGCTATAATAAATATCCCCCAAAAATATATAAAAAAAACATTTTTTTTCCTCAGTTTAGGCCGATCGTATTCTTCTACATATTTTTGGTAAAAAAAAAATCGCAATAAGCGTTTAATAATTGGTTTGCGCAAACGTTATAGCGTTTACTAAATAGGGGATAGTTTTATGGCATTTTTATTAATAATTTTTTTTTTTTACTAGTAATGGCGGCGATCAGCGATTTTTATTGTGACTGCGACTTTATGGCGGACATGTCGGACATTTTTGACACATTTTTGGGACCATTGTCATTTATACAGCGATCAGTGCAATTAAAAATGCACTGATTACTGTGTAAATGGCACTGGCAGTGAAGGGGTTAACCACTAGAGGGCGGGGAGGGGTTAAGTGTGTCCTAGGGAGTGATTACTAACTGTAGGGGGATGGGCTGTATGTGTGACGTCACTGATCTCTGCTCCGATGACAGGGAGCAGAGATCGAGTGACACTTGTCACTAGGCAGAACGGGGAGATGCTGTTTACAACGGCATCTCCCCGTTCGTCCTCTCCGTGAGGCGATCGCGGGTATCCCCGCGGCGATCGAGTCTGCAGGACCCGCGACCCGACTCACGGGGGGCTCCCGGCCGGAGCGCGCGCCGCCGGCAGCGCGCACGCAATGGCATGGCGGGCAATTCAAATGGATGTACAGGTACGCCCATTTGCCCAGCCGTGCCATTCTGCCGACGTACATCGGCGTGCGCCGGTCGGGAACCGGTTAATTGCTGTTTTTTGCACAATGTTTTTTGCCTATTTGCACGATCCATTGAGGTTTGTAGTGATTGTATATTGATTTTAGTGTTTCCAGTAAGATACTTATCTCATCTGGCCTTAAGTCTTTATTGAATGATTTTCTTGCACTTTGCTATTACCACCGATTATTGTGGAATATCACACTGCACCTATTGAGGTATAGAAGTGCTCTATATTGATTGTACTTATTCTTATATTGTTTCTGTTTTTTTATATATTTATGTCATTTTACGTGTTCATTTACCATTGTACTACTACCTCTAGCAGCATAGTTTTTTTTTTTTTTTTTTTAAAAAGAACAGCGCAGCACCAATTTTTACATACCTAAACTCTCACACTAAAGGTATTATCTTGTACCTTCGAAGCCTAATGCTGGCCACACACGCTTAATTTTTTTTTTATGATCTATGTCGATTCAATCAAAAAGACTGAATCTGCAAAAACGAAATAGCCAGAACTTCTCTCCCAAACCATTTAGGCTAGATTTTAATCCCATTTGATCACACTGAGTTGACTGTCCACGGCGGAATATTGATCATTTTGCATCAACCAGCAGCACTAAGATATTTTGTTCATAATTATGACCGTATTTCGAATTATCAGATTATGAGATTACATGGTGGAAACAGAGATGTGATCGATAACTTATGATTGTAAGCTATGATCATATCTTAACTAGAGACTCAAAATCTATTTCCCCCGTGTGTGGCATCATATGGTTGTCCACTATAAATTTGGGAAAAGAAATTGTATATTTATCAGAGTACATGGCCATCATTAGTTTAATTTTTGTTTTGTACACCATCTTACTCAAATTTTTTAATGTTTTTAAATAGTCGCACATTTAGAAGGGGAGAGTTTTGGGGGGCTAGAGTAATTATATTGGCACATAATTCCGTAATCTTTACACCTGCACCCTATCTATTCTGTCACCATGGTTATTTAGAAGATCTGCCCTCACTATCCAATGCAGATTTAGCTTCCTTCACTATTAGAAAGTTCAGCATGCTCTACAAAGTGCCATGGACACACAATTTAGTAAAAGTATATTGGTCAAATTAAGATTTTTACACATATAGAATTATATAAACACCCAATTTATAAGCAAATTAACACCAAATGACTAAAACCCATTACAGTTTCTCTTTAAAGTAACTCTGTTACCTGAAAAAAATAAGTCTGCTGGCAGAGATGCTTGAACATTCCTGCAGCAGTTTTCATTGCCAGGCTATTCCGAATGGGGAACGTGTCAGAGTTTGCCCACTTCCTCCCAACATTCGTATTGGTTCACCAATATTATGGCCAGCAAAGCTTTGCCCAACCAGAAAAATACTGCATGAAAGGTAAGTGCAAATATCACTAGGCCACATCTTTTTAGTAGTCACTTTAAAGAGGGGAATCTATATTATTGCTTATTAAATGAAAGTGATCTTTAACATCCTGGGTCAAATTTAAAAAAACACACAAATAAATGTAAATTAAATTTAAATGGAAAAAATATAAAACACATACGTAGAGTACCATCAATAAACCTAAACCTCAATAGTCATATACAGACAATAAAATATATACGAGTCCTAACAAAAATTTACTGATCATTAAATTATATTTGTTGCCATATTGTATGCAATTCACCCTAAGCTTGTCTTTTTTGCATCTGAAGTGACAGTTATGATATCATGTGGCCCCTCTATATCTAGGAACTGAATTGACTCAGCAAAATCAAAAGAGACGCAAAGTCATTACCACCCTAAAGCCCATCATCAACCCACCTATTTCTGAACTCCGAGGGGTTTGATGCAGCGTTTTGACACTTATTTCTCAGCAAAGCTCCGGGAGACCACAAAAGCTTCCAGGAAGCACCATGTACGCTTTAACTCTTTCGCTGCAACTAAACAAAATACAGACACTGGACTTCAGTGTCTGTAAATCCCCATTTAAAATAAAAAAAGTTATAATAAAGGTGTTATTTTGTTAGAAAGCATTCAAATGTTCTTTTTAATACAACACACATACGTAATATTCAAGGCATCCTAGTCACATACTGTAGTTATTTGTTTGAAAAAAACTTCATGTAGTTCACCTGCAGTTATTGCCTAAGGGATGCCTTGGCAATTGTTAACAGTTTTACTACACAGGAGGTGTGTTGTACCTCCTAGGTAGTCATATGCATTCCCTGCATCAAAATGATCCCACATTATCATTTAGCCATCATTACCTTGGATATGATTATTAGCTAAAAATGATCAAGACCCTTTTTAAAATTAATTATTCATAAATGTGTTATTACCTAATGTGGCAAAGCATACTACGAAATAACAACTTCTAACCTAAACAGATGAAATTATCTTTTTTACACATGCAATTTGATGTCCCCTTGTCCTCTGCATAGAAAGAGCTGAATATATTTGCCTAATACCAGCCAACTTTTTGTATAGGAAGAAGTACATTTTTCACGCCTTCCTGTCCCTGTAACAAACCTACTAAAAATGAGTGGTGTGTTTGTTACCCAAACAAGTCAGAAATTCTAACTCTTCGACCCCTTTCACACCAGAGGACTGATTGGATCTACCTGTCCATTTTTCAGGCGGACCTGATTGGACCACCTATTGTCCTCTATGGGACGACGGATGTCAGCGGACATGTGACCACTGTCACCCGTCGGTACCCAATCCAGTCCCCTAAAAACAGATGGATGGGGATACGTTCATAATCTGATCGGTGGATCAGACCGCATGACAGTTGGATGGAAATAGACATGCAGTCCGTTTCCATCCAACTGCCCCATAGAGAGAAGGGGGCTGTGTCCATTTCCACTCTGCTTAGCAACCACCCTTGGTTCTCTATGGGTTGGCAGATGTCAGCAGACATATGTTCGTTGTCACCTGTCGGCATCCGAACCGATCTAGTCCGCTAACAACAAGCGGATGGGGATACATTCGACACCTGTCTTGCGGCAGACATGCAGTCCGTTTCCATCTGACCGCTCCATAGAGAGGAGTAAGCTGTGTCCATGACCGCTCTGCTTAGCAAAGCGGACACAGACCTGTCATCTGCCTTCTCAGCGGGGATCAGCGGAGAGATCCCCCACTGAGTAGGCAGATCCGCTTTGTACAGATTTCTCCCCGTGTAAAAGGAGCCATACTCTACTGAAAATGTTTTTTAGGCTCTTTCTGTTGGAAAGATTTCCGAGCGCTTTCTGTCCAGGCAAAAAATTAGGGGAAATTGGGGGAAATTTGGGAGTAATAGGGAGCAGCCAGCAATAAAACAGTGACAGAGTCTCTGACCTTTACTTGCTCTATCCAAAACCAAACAAAAGCTTTTGGCCAAGCCAGTTAAGCATAATAACTGTCCAAAATTAATATAATGTGACTCTTATGCAAGTTTCAGAATTACTCTCATCCCACAGGGGTCTGTTACTACAATCTAATCATCACTACCAGTATCAAGGCAATATGTGATACTTGTAATCACCTTCTGACTGAATTTTCCTACATATCTGAAAAGTTTCCAACTGAAGTGGAAAGCTCCTAGTCATTTGCCTCCTTTTGGGACTAACTAACCTAATCTGCTAAAATGACCATGTAACGTATAGCCAATAAAAGACTCCACTAGAGCACACTCATTTTCTCTGCCCTTTTTAGAACAGACTAGTGTTTAGAACTCACAGGATATATCAGACTGCTTACTTATACCGTAAAAGAAATTTAGTTAACCACCATCTCAGTATGGGTATTATAATAATGTCAAAGGTTCTATATTCAAAAGTCACGTAAGCAAAAGCTGCACTGCTGTAAGTCAAAGAGTAGTACACACTACTAAAATAGAAATTAATTAAAAAAAAAAAAAAATTCTAAAAATAATTATAGGATATTGCAAAGAGCAATGATAATGTGCAATGTGCTGTTACCTAGAGCAACAGTTCTCACCTTCTGCAATGAGATATTAAAATTCTAGGTAAAATATTTTTGTCATTATCATGTATCGAAAAGGCTTAAAGTATCCATAAATTTGCTGTTGCTCTTTAGTATTTTAGCGTAGCAGGAGAAGTTTTTCTTTTTAACCCTTTCTAAGTTTAATATTCTTTCACAGTAATTAATGGGGAAGCACAATTTTCTATTACAGGCGGTTCCCTAGCTATAAACATCCTACTTACAAACGATTCCTACTTGCAAACAGAGGAAGACAACAGGAAGTGAGAGGAAATTTACCCCTAGGAAGGGAAATTCATTCCTGTAAGAGTTATTACGGGAAAAAGTTACCTCCACTGATGCTTTATCGCCAAGGCTTGTTTCCACAACAGCCCAAAATTTTCAAAATCCAATTGTCATTGGCACAGAAAGTGAGGTGAAATCTTCTGAACAGGGGCACAGTCAGAAAAACAAACATTACAGGGGTACAGTCAGCAAAACAAACATTACAGCCGTGTTAACCCTTCCCTATGCTATCTAAAAAGCTTAAAAATTGTTTTTTTGGCTGGAGCTACACTTAAAAAAATTTACCTGTTCCGACTTACAAACAGATTCAACTTAAGAACAAACCTACAGATCCTATCTTGTTTGTAACCCGGGGACCACCTGTATAAAACATATCCCAAAAAATCTAATTTCTTCATAAATTTAGGCCAAAATGTATTCTGCTACATGCCTTTAGTAAAAAAAAAAAAAATCCCAACAAGTGTATATTAATTGGTTTGTGTCAATTTCACAGTGTCTTCGAACTATGGTATAAATATTTGAAAACTGATCAATACTGATGTACTGACAGACTATCTAATTTCTTGAGGCTCTTAAAATGCCAGGAAAGTACGAATACCACCCAAATGACTCCTTTTTTGGAAAGTAGAAAGTCTGAAGTATTTAGTAAGAGGCATGGTGAGTTTTTTGAAGTTGTAACTTTTTGTCACGATTTTTGGGAAAACTAGGAAATTAAATATTTTTTTTTTACAATTTTTTTACATACTGCCACCAGTGCAGTACAGCATCATCATATGACTGGTGTGGCTGTGATCAGAGATACTGACTGGCGACATTATGTTTAAACATTTTTTTTTCCTTTCTTTTGACATTTTCTTTTTTTGTTACTCTTTTTTTATATATTTTCATCAGAGTAGTTTGGTGTCACCATAGTGATACTGTACTACTCTGGGGGGTGATCAGGGATTTATTTTTTACACGTTGGTTTCTGTTACAGTGATGATCACTCTGATCTTTTGAACTGTCTTGAATGGGTTACATTCATACCAGGTGTGATTACTATTGTGTGCTGTGATTGGCCTTCAGCTATCGCATGGTACAGGGTGTTGTGATTGACCCAGGTACCATGTGGTAGCTGTGGGACAATCACAGCATCACAATAGCACAGCACAGCTGTTATGAATGAAACCCAGTGTTTTTGATATCCCAGGCCACTCAATGTGGACACAGCAGTCACAGGAGTGGCACGCCCATCAGCCGGCGACATACAGGTACGTGATTGTGCCTGGCTGTGCCACCCGCCTGCAGTATAATTACAGTGGGCAGGATGGCAAGGGGGTAAAAGACATGTTAAAAACTGTGTATGTGTGTTTTTTTACACTTCCCAATTTTTCTTGTGAATGATTAGGGGTACTATGTACCCCTTACCCGTTTCTAGTCTACCAGGCTGAATGCTTTTTTATTGATGTTAAATATTCCCCGCAATTTTTTATAGGACTGGCAATTCCCAGGCAGTAAATGAATAAGGCTAGGTGACTTCCCTGGTTGCTAAGAACGCAGCTGGTGCAGGCACTCACTACTTACTTTACAACCATTGACAAGAAGAAGGAAAATGTCATATACAATATCAGTAAAAAAAAAACACTGCTATATATAATGTTCTGCAGGCAACAGTGAAGCATTGTGGAGGTTCCTTGGAAGTTTTGGGCTGCATTTCTGCAAATGGAGTTGGAGATTTGGTCAGGATCAATGGTGTCCCCAATGCAGAGAAATACAGGCAGATATTTATCCATCATGCCATATCATCAGGCAGGCGTGTGATTGTCCCGAAATGTATTCTGCAGCAGGACAACAACTCCAAACATACAGCCAACGTCATTAAGAACTATCTTCAGCGTAAGGAAGAACAAGGAGTCCTGGAAATGATGGTTTGCCCCCACAGAGTCCTGATCTCAACATCATTGAGTCTGTCTGGGGTTACATGAAGAGACAGAGGGCCTACATCCACAGAAGATCTGTGGGTATTTCTCCAACATGTTTGGAACTACTTACCTTCTGCGTTCCTTCAGAAACTGTGTGCAAGTGTAACTAGAAAAATTGATGGTGTTTTTGGGGCAAAGGGTGGTCACACCAAATATTGATTTGATTTGGATATTTATTTTATTTGATTTCCTTTTTTGTTACTCATTTTGTTAATTGGGAAATATAAACTATTAACATTTCTATTTCTGAAAACTTTCTTAATTGACAGCATTTTTTTCACACCTGCCTAAATCTGCGCAGTACCGTGTATATAAATTTTTGGTTTTGGGTTTAATATCGGTTAATGTGTGGTGGACATTATACAAAGTGATCTTTAATATCTTTAATTTAAAGTGTACTTATGTCTAGACTACGGACATTAACCACTTCCCTCCTGGCCTATAGCAGAATGATGGCTGGGCGGTGGTTCCGTTATCCTGACTGGGCATCATATGACGTCCTGCAGGATAACAGCCGCTGCACGCCTGTGGGGGCGCGCATCAAGGCGATCGGTGGTGCGGTGTGTCAGTCTGATGGAGGCTCTTTACCACATGATCAGCCTTGTTCAATCGCGGCTGATCACGGCTTTTCCTCACACACGTCTGACAGATACGAGTAGAGGAGAGCCGATCAGCGGCTCTCCTGACGGGGGGGTCTGTGCTGATTGTTTATCAGCACAGCCCCCCCTCGGATGCCGCCCAGGACCACCATCATGCCGCCCAGGACCACCAGGTATGCCCCCCCTAGACCACCAGGGAAATGCAAATCTGTGCCAAGGCAGCTGCCAATCAATGCCCAGGCAGCTGCCAATCAGTGCCCACTCACAATGCCTACCACTGCCAGTGCCACCAGGGATGCTTATCAGTGCTGCATATCAGTGCCGCGTATCAGTGCCGTGTATCAGTGCCCATCAGTGCCACGTATCAATGCCCATCAGTGCCCAGCAGTGCTGCCTATCAGTGCCACCCATAAGTACCCATCTTTGCAGCCTTTCAGTGCCCATCAGTACCCACCAGTGCTACCCATGAGTGCCCATCAGTGCTGCCTATTAATGCCCATCAGTGCTCATATCAGTGCCAGCCATCATTGCCCATCGTCGGTGCCTGTCAGTGCCCGTCAGTGCCCACTCATTGGTGCCACCTCATCGGTGCTGCCTTATCAGTGCCCATTAGTGAAGGAGAAAACTTACTTATTTACAAAATTTTATAACAGAAACAAAAGCAAAACTTTTATTTTTTTCAAAAATTTCGGTCTTTTTTTATTTCTTTAGCAAAAAATAAAAACCACAGAGGTGATCAAATACCACCAAAAGAAAGCTCTATTTGTGGGAACAAAATGATAAAAATTCTGTTTGGGTACAGTGTGACATGACCGCGCAATTGTCATTTAAACAGCGACAGCGCAGAAAGCTGAAAATTAGCTTGGGCAGGAAAGTGCCTGTTATTGAAGTGGTTAAATTATTTACATATGCTTAACAAGCAGTGGCTTCATATATATACTTTGATAGAGGCTAAGCATTGCCTATTGTTAGCAGCAATTAGATTGGTGTATAAAGGATTAAATGTTCTGTCGTGTGGGTGATGAAACTTGGCAACGATTATAAATATTAGTAGGAACCCCCTGTGATCTTCCAACTTACACCTGCCACTCACTCTTGTTTGTCTCCCCACGTTCCAGCACAGAAACTAGTAAGTGGGTGCCTACCTAATGCATGTTTGAATAAAAGCAGAGAGAGTAATATTCTATAAAATGATCTGTGGCTTATTTTCATGTGGAGGTGCATAGGAGGTGTAGTTTCAATCTGGAATTTAGTGTGGGCTATTAACAAAACCAAAGCATCTTTGAAGTTACTACTATTGTGTGAACCAATATCTGCATCTTTTGTGATTACAGTAGCTAGTTTTTACTCCAATCTGTAACTATGTGACTTAGAATCACACATTTCCACTTCCAAGAAGTTAACTTGACTTGATACACTCCATTCTGTGTCCTTCAAAAAGCTCCACTCTACTGTATCATCTTTTAATTATTTAATATTTATTATCCTGGTGCAAAGACCAAATTTCAGTGACATCATGGTCTCCACTTCATCTAATTAGAGAACAATTTGCATTAATTGAGAACATCTTAAGTGTTCCCTAAATAGTGCTCATGCTGATCAAGCATCCCCCTGTGTGCAGCAGGGCATTCACTCAACACAGATCACAGAAGCTAGTGGAGAGTAGTAGTAGTGGTAGTAGTAACAATATCTACCACACTGATTTCCAGCCTGGTTAAGACTGGCGACATGAGCATAGATAGGATAGGCTTACACGGTGTGAATAAAAAGGAGAAACAACTTTCACAGTCAATCATAATACACATAAATACAAAACAGGAAACAATTCAAGGAAGATACCCTTAGCTGATGGTGCAAACCAGGAATTGTCAAATTCCAGACAACAGCGCACATATAGGAACCGAAAGAGGGCACAGAGTCCCATAAAAAAAGAAAGAGGGGAGAAGGCGAGGTAAGAGGAGGAAGGGGGAGGCAAGGGCTTGGTATCATCAGAGGCGCCAGTCAAAGCCGGCCCACACTAGTCAGGGGGAGAGCAGGGAAGGCATACGCCAACCATGGTTCCCAAATTAAAAGAACTTGGCATGGGAGTCATTAAGAATACTGGACATTTGTTCATTGAGCATCATAAGGACAGAGGTTTTCAAATGAAGTTTCTTTTTTTTATCTTTTTATTGAAGTTTTCAACCACAAGAATAAGACAAGACAACATTAAACAGTACATTCATATAAATCAGGTTACCCACGCAGGGGTTTAAATGCAGCATAGGTGATACTTTTGGTATTTGCGGGGACTTCATCAGAAAGTCAATGGTTTGACCATGTAACTTTCACCACTAGGGGGCAGTAACAAAGCATGTAAATAAACAACACACCGCCTCTTACCTTTAGGTAGATGATAACAAGCATGGATATAAATCACTGGCAGCTCCTCAGCAGCATGGGGATGACTGCATCTCCTTCACAGTCCCAATTCCCTAGTTAAGAGAGAAAAAGAGACTCTCATGGTGTAGACATCCAAATGATAATTTATCGATAAAAAGCTAGAAAGTTTTGCACTCACATTTCAGCAGGTTATTGTAAGTATTATAGGAAACGTCCAGCGTTTCCAACTCACAAAATGGCCGTCATATCCCAGCATGCAAGTCGCGTCACACGTTCCCAAATCCTCCTATGCGTTTCGTCATCTATGACATCATCATGGGTGTGGCTTGGCGTTGCGCTATGCCCAATATATATAGGGGACGGCTTATTACTGGGCGGCCATTACCTGCGTTCCAACAACAGGAAGCAGGAACCAATTGAAGATCTACTGAGTTCCAACAACAGGAAACAGGAAATACTTATGCAATCCATTGACAAGAAGCATCAATACTTATAGTGAATCTTAAGCAACCAAGCCAGTAAGCAGCGACATCTTGTAGTACAAAAATATATTAACGAAATTAAACAATTAATAACATTACAACATTTATACACAATTCCATACATATTAAGAAGACATTAATAAAACTTTAAATCAAAAATGTCATCTAAGAGTAGACAATGGGGTAAAAAAACAAAACAAATTAGCTATTATTGATGAATGAATTAATATCCCACTCTATGTTCCTACCATTTGACCTGTGTCATAATCGAGATCCTAGTGGTACTGTGTTTATAGGTTTTGACATATTCACCAGTAACTGAAGAGGTAGTAATGTGGTGCAAGAGGTCTAGAAACTAAGTGGATTTATCAGGTTAGGTGCTATGCCCCACATGGTATGAACATAGAGTGGGATATTAATTCATTCATCAATAATAGCTAATTAGTTTTGGGTTTTTTACCCCATTGTCTCCTCTTAGACAACATTTTTGATTTAAAGTTTTATTAATGTCTTCTTAATATGTATGGAATTGTGTATAAATGCTGTAATGTTATTAATAGTTTAATTTTGTTAATATATTTTTGTACTACAAGATAGCACTGCTTCCTGGCCTGGTTGCTTAAGATTCACTATAAGTATTGATGCTTCTTGTCAATGGATTGCATAAGTATTTCCTGTTTCCTGTTGTTGAAACTGAGTAGATCTTCTATTGCTTCCTGCTTCCTGTTGTTGGAACGCAGGTAATGCCCGCACACTAATAAGTCGTCCCCTATATATATTGAGCATAGCACACGCCAAGCCACGCCCCAACGATGTCATAGATGACGAAACATGCAGGAGGATTTGGAGACATGTGACGTGACTTGCATGCTGGGACGCGGCGGGCCATTTTGTGGGTTGGAAG
The DNA here is from genome assembly GCF_042186555.1 of Aquarana catesbeiana. Taxonomy (NCBI): domain Eukaryota; kingdom Metazoa; phylum Chordata; class Amphibia; order Anura; family Ranidae; genus Aquarana; species Aquarana catesbeiana. The sequence goes on from NC_133330.1 coordinate 256,586,809, forward strand.
CGCTGGACGTTTCCTATAATGCTTATATTAACCTGCTGAAATGTGAGTACAAAACTTTCTAACGTTTTATCAGCAAATTATCATTTAGATGTCTGCACTATGAGGCATCTCTTTTTCTGTCTTAACTGGGTATTGAGACCGTGAAGGAGATACAGAGTCATCCCCGTGTTGCTAAGGAGCTGTCAGTGATTTATATCCATACTTGTTATCATCTACCTAAGGGTAAGGGGCAGTGTGTTTGGGTGACGGTGGTAGTCTCTTCACTTATCTGATACCTCAAGATACATCCCTTTGGCTTACTTTGGACTTTTTAAAAGTGGATTACATTTATATGTTTTCACCGGTTGAGTCTGTGCCAACAATATATTTTGGGTTCATGTTGGACTTTTTTCAAGCGCTTCACCATTTTCCATATATTTTGTTTGTGTTTTGTCCATGCATATTGTAATAGCTGCTGTTTAATACTAATTCTAATATAAGATACTATATGCTCCCAGCGCAACAAATTTAGGTTTTTCTATGTAAATGAACTGACCCACATCTTCCATATTCTTTCAAAATCAACATAAATTTTAGCAATGCAACTATATACTATACTTCATCAACATATCTAAGAGGCCGTTGTAGGGTCTGCAAGCTACTTGACCCATATTTTATCATATTTGGTAGGGCATCCCTTATTTGCGTAGGTGTCCTTGTAGAGTGGTAAGTTATTTGTGATTAGTTTTTTCCAGAAGGAAGTGGAGGGGGAATTTGTTTCTTCCAATGTAAGGTGATGGCTTCTCGTGCATACAATAGAAGGAGGCTTTTTTCTTCTCTGGTATGGAGTACATTGTCTACTAGACCTAAGATGCATACTTCCATAACTAGAGGGACTGGCATTGATATGTGCTTGTTAGTGCTGGTTAGTACCTCTGACCAATAAATCATGATTCCAGGGCATGACCAAAAAATATGCGTAAAATCTCCCTGGGAATCACCACACCTCCAACACTCTGAGGAGTGGGAGGGGTTCATCACATGTAGCCTAGAAGGGGTGAAATAAGCTCTATGTACGATTTTGTATTGGATTAATCTATCCCGTGTGGAGACTAATGTTTTAAACGGTAGATCCCAGATATCATCCCAGTCATCGTTTTCTAGGTGGAGTATATCCCTCAACCACTTGCCTTTCAATTTGCCTAGAGGAGCTGATGCAACCATAATCAGATGAGCATAAAGGTGAGTTGTGGGCTTCTCCGCGCATTTGGTTCTGAGTGTCTGTTCTAGCTCTGATTCCAACACATTAAGCGACGCCCGAGGAAATTGACTTTTATGCCGCGTATACATAAGCATACTTTTCGACCAGACTGGTCCGACGGTCTATCCGACAGACTTTCGGTGGACTTCCGACAGACTTTCCGAACAAACGGACTTGCCTACACACGATTACACCAAAGTCCGATGGATTCGTACGTGATGACGTATGACCGGACTAAAATAAGGAAGTTGATGGCCAGTAGCCAATAGCTGCCCTAGCATCGGTTTTCGTCCGTCGGACTAGCATACAGATGAGCAAACTTTTCGATAGGAACTGGGTCCGGCGGAGTTCCGATATAAAGATTTGAAACATGTTCCAAATCTAAAGTCCGTCAGATTTTCGACTGAAAAAGTCTGCTGCAGGTATGATGAAGCCCACACACGGTCGAATTGTCCGTCGGACCAGTCCGGTTGAAAAGTCCGCTCGTGTGTACGCGGCATTAAAAGCATGGGAAAGCTGTCTATTTTTAAAGTCGTGTGTTAGGGGTACGTTAATGTATTCAGAGAGACAAGTTAAAGAGTGTAAGGAGCCCTGGTACACGATATGCGAGATGCTTTTTAAATGAAGTGGTTCTTGACCTCATAGAGTGGTGGAACGCACGATAAATTATAGTACTTTAAAGGCTCAGTTCAGCAGACAGCTATCCTGAGAGTCTGCAGGAGCCTGGCATTTCACCTGCAATCTGTTGATCGAGGGTGCAATGCTCTTCAGGCTCCTTGGAAAAATAAAGAATAAAATAAATGCACATTTTTACCTGCAAATATTGGCATTGGTTTTTTCAAAAACCCTGTAATTAGCACCTAAATTACAAGCTTACCCATACAGCTAAAGCGCCAAGGACCTTTCTCCCACCACATCACTAGCCACTCTTTCCACACTTGGGACACAGTGGGTCAGCCCAGGAGGTAGCAATCCTGGTAGTGGAGTAGTTAGAGAAGGCCCTGTTGCACTCACTAGGATGGTAGGGCTATCGCAATGTAGTCCTCTTTGTGGTGCAGGAGTAGATTAGGGACCAGGCTTGAGACCACAGGAAAATGCAAGGCCTTGCTCAAGTGTACTGAAGTAGTGTGGCTCCTGAGCACGCCTAAGGGTTGAAGTGTGCTATGGACCTTTTGGAAATGATGGCGCTGGTAGGAAGGCAAGGGCTTGACACTCAGGGCACAGTGGGACTGCTGCTGCTAAATTCTCAGTATAGCTGATCCCCTTAATCAGAGTTGGAGCCTTCAATGAAATTGACAAGCCATATGACTTACCTCCCAACTTTTTGAAATCAGAACGAGGGACACATGTTAGCAAAAGTATGTAGGCATAGAACACACCCCTTGCCACGCCCACTAAAAGGAGAATTATACAAAACATATAGATTAGTTAGTTACTGGTGCTTTTTATTTTTACCACTATTATACCTTTATACTGGCTTTTGGAATTTACAAATGCAACAATTTAGAACTTGGATGAAAGTTTTAGCACTGGGAAACACTTTTAGAGAGATAAATAGTGCATTTTATATACAACTATATGGATCAGACCAAAATGAGGGACAAATGAGGAGGAAAGAGGGACAGAGGGACTTTGCCCAAAATCAGGCACAGTCCCTTGAAATTAGGGACAGTAGGGAGCTATGCATATGACTATGCCCACCTGAGACAAGCAATCTAGATCTAGGCAAAAAACTGGATGAGAAATGCTTTCCAGCACTAAAAGCCACATTGGGTCTTAGGTTACATAGTTACATAGTAGGTGAGGTTGAAAAAAGACACAAGTCCATCAAGTCCAACCTATGTGTGTGATTATATGTCAGTATTACATTGTACATCACTGTATGTTGTGGACGTTCAGGTGCTTATCTAATTGTTTTTTGAAACTATCGATGCCCCCCGCTGAGACTACCGCCTGTGGAAGGGAATTCCACATCCTTGCCACACTTACAGTAAAGAACCCTCTACGTAGTTTAAGGTTAAACCTCTTTTCTTCTAATTTTAATGAGTGGCCACGTGTCTTGTTAAACTCCCTTCCCCGAAAAAGTTTTATTCCTATGTGGGGTCACCAGTACAGTATTTATAAATTGAAATCATATCCCCTCTCAAGTTTCTCTTTTCCAGAGAGAATAAGTTCAGTGCTCGCAACCTTTCCTCATAACTAATATCCACCAGGCCCTTTATTAGCTTAGTTGCCCTTCTTTGTACTCGCTCCATTTCCAGTACATCCTTCCTGAGGACTGGTGCCCAGAACTTGACAGCATACTCTAGGTGAGGTCGGACCAGAGTCTTGTAGAGCAGGAGAATTATAGTTTTATCTCTGGAATTAATCCCCTTTTAATGCACGCCAATATTCTGTTTGCTTTGTTAGCATCAGCCTGGCATTGCATGCCATTGCTGAGCCTATCATCTACTAGGACCCCCAGGTCCTTTTCCATCCTAGATTCCCCCAGAGATTCTCCCCCCATTGTATAGATTGCATATTTTTGCCACCCAAATGCATTATTTTACATTTTTCTACATTAAATCTAATTTGCCATGTAGTTGCCCACCCCATTAATATGTTCATATATTTTTGCAGTCCTGCGGAGAAGTTATTGCCCTGCTTAACTTAGTATTGTCCGCAAATACAGAGATTGAACTGTTTACCCCATTCACCAGGTTGTTTATGAACAAAATAAATAGGATTGGTCCCAGCACAGAACCCTGGGGAACCCCACTACCCACCTCTGACCATTCCGAGTACTCCCCATTTATCACCACCCTCTAAACTCGCCCCTGTAGCCAGTTTTCAATCCATGTACTTACCCTATGGTCCATGCCAACGGATCTTATTTTGTACAGTAAATGTTTATGGGGAACTGTGTCAAATGCTTTTGCAAAATCCAGATACACTACGTCTACGGGCTTTCCTTTACATAGATGGCAACTCACCTCCTCATAGAAGGTTAATAGATTGGTTTGGCAAGAACGATTCTTCATGAATCCATGCTGATTACTGCTAATGATACCATTCTCATTACTAAAATCTTGTATATAGTCCCTTATCATCCCCTCCAAGACCTTGCATACTATTGATGTTAGGCTAACTGGTCTGTAGTTCCCAGGGATGTATTTTGGGCCCTTTTTTAAATATTTGTGCTACATTGGCTTTTCTCCAATCACCTGGTACCATTCCAGTCAGTAGACTGTCAGTAAAAATTAGGAACAATGGTCTGGCAATTACTTGACTGAGTTCCCTTAGTACCCTCGGATGCAAGCCATCTGGTCCTGGTGATTTATTAGTGTTAAGTTTCCCAAGTCTAATTTTAATTCTGTCCTCTGTTAACCATGGAGATGCTTCCTGTGATGTGTCATAAGGATAAACACTGAAGTTTTGGTTACTGAAGCCCTTTTGAAGACTGAGGAGATGTCATATACCTGGTGGTAGAGTCTGGTATGCAGAGGGAGGCCTCTCTTACACCTTTGACTCGAGGCCCCTGATAGAGAAAACAGGAGGCGCAGGAGTGCAGAGTCGCGCGAGTGCCTGGCAAGGTTGCTGGTAGACGAGCTGGACCGGAACTGAAGCAGGAACTGGAACGGACCCAGGAACAGCTGTCAGACTGGAAACTGGAGCTCAAGCAGGTGCAGGCAGATGGACTGGAAGCGTAGGCACACAAGTCCAGAGCAGGTGGACACTGGAGCAGGGTCAGGTGCAAGCAGGTTCGCAAAACAGTCTGGCAGCAAGGTAGCAGATGGAGCAGGCAGCAAAGTGGTCTCAGGTACAGTCAGGTTTGGCAACAGGCTGGGAGCGAGGTAGCAGAAGGGACAGGCAGGAAAGTAGTCAAAACAGGCCGAGGTCAGATGCAGGCAGATAAACAGGGATAGTCAGGAGCAAGCCGGGTAGTGTCAACTGGAGCAGATACAGGCAAATGACAATCAGGGATCACAGGTAATGCTGTAGACCAGACAGCACCGATCCAAGGAAGTAAGGTAGTTTAAATAGTCTGTTAGCGCCACAAACGTCACTGGACGTGTGCCTGTGCGCGCCAATTGGTATTTCGTGCGGCACTAGTGCGCAAGCGTGTGCGCGTGTACATAGGTGCGCGTGTGTGCACAGGTGCGTGCAAACGTGCCCGCGCAGCTCTTCTCAGTGGGATATGCAGAACAGGGGGAAATCTATGGTCGCCATCTTGATTGCTGGCGTGCCCTTCCTGACAGGAGAAGAATAAATTCAATACCTTTGCCATCTCCCCATCCTTTGTAACCAGATGTCCTTCCTCATTCTTTATGGGGCCAATATGGTCTGTCCTCCCTTTTTTACTGTTTACATACTTAAAGAATTTCTTGGGATTTTTTTTGCTCTCCTCTGCTATGTGTCTTTTGTGTTCTATCTTAGCCGCCATAATTGCACCCTTACATTTCTTGTTGCATTTTTTATAAAGTCTGAATGCTGATGATGATCCCCCAACCTTGTATTTTTTGAAGGCCTTCTCCTTTGCTTTTATATGCATTTTTACATTAGAGTTAAGCCATCCAGGACTTTTGTTCGCTCTTTTAAATTTGTTACCCAATGGGATGCATTGGCTAATGCCCTTATTTTATATGCTCTTAAAGCAAACCCATCTCTCCTCCGTGTTCTTTGTTCCTAAGATTTTATCCCAATTCATGCCTTCTAGCAAGGTTCGTAGTTTAGGGAAGTTGGCTCTTTTGAAATTCAGTGTCTTTGTATTCCCCTTATGTTTTCTATTTGTGTGATTTATACTGAAGCCAATTGACCTGTGATCGCTGTTTCCTAAATTGCCCCGTATTTCCACATCCGTGATCAGGTCTGTATTGTTGGTAATCAGTAGATCCAATAACGCTTTATTTCTAGTTGGTACGTCTACCATTTGAACCATGAAATTGTCCTGCAAGACATTTAGGAACTGGCAAGCCTTAGACGAATGCATGGTTCCCTATGCCCAGTCTATGTCTAGATAATTAAAATCCCCCTTTATGATAACACTTCCCATCCTTGCTGCTAAAGGTGACATGCTGATCCAGCCTTCATGGTTGAAGAGGCCTGTCATCCATGCTTCCTTCCTACACAGTCACAGAACAGCTGGTAATGCAGGCCGCTGTTTTTTCTTTGGGGAAACGTGACCTAAAGGGGTTTGTCCCAGTGCCTTAAATGCTCCTCATCCCAATTCCTATGCAATTACTTGTGAAAAAGCCAATCCATTACCCTAGCAGCTTGTAAAGTTAGCTGTGGGGTGACTATGAAGTTCCCTCCTCACTAAAATAAGGATATGAGAGGTCAGTGAGGCTATAGCTTTTCTTGTTACAACCATTTTCCCATTTCAGCCACAGTGGAGAGACATAGTGGCTAGAAAAATATTATGCTGTTGGTTACTTTCACTTAATGTTCTTATTTCCATATTTCTTATTGAACATATTTCAACCTCATGGTGAATAGTTTATAAAAAGAGTGCAGTAGGAAGAGGAAACAAACTAAGACATAGAAAGGAACTGAAAACTGTTATAAAAATTAGCAGCAAAGGAACATACTTTGGAAAAGCAAACCAAAATAGATGCTTGTTCATGCAGAGTTCCTGGAAAAGTTAGCTTTCCTTTCTTTCAGGATTATCTTACTCACACAGAGCCACGTGCATTGTTAGTCCTCTTTTCATTCATGGTTGCCTCATTAAAAAAAGGAAATGCCTAATTTAGTGAGTTTACCTAAAGATGGACATAGTGGTGAAAGTATAGAATTTATGGTTCCTCACTGAGTTGACGGGTGAACCTTCACATACTCTTTGTACTGTCAGATAAAGTCACCCTGTCAGTTAAAACCAAAAGTGCAGATGCATGTTTATCAGTATCTCAGTAAACTAAAGAGCACATACAGTGTGGCAAATGTAATAATGCTTCACAACTTGGTCACAACATTTGTCAATAAGTAATGCAGTTGACACAAACAATGTGTACTAGCTTGAGTAGGGATGAGCTTCGTGTTCGAGTCGAACCCATGTTCGACTCGAACATCGGCTGTTCGATCGTTCGCCGAATTGCGAACGTTATGGGCCGTTCGCGCTAAATTCGTGTGGCGCGTCACGGCCCATAATTCACTGCGGCATCGCAGTGCATTGCTGGCTGATGATTGGCCAAGCATGCACTATGACCCGCATGCTTGGCCAATCACAGCGCTGTCAGTAGAGAGAGCTGTAATTGGCCAAAGCCAGGGTGGCTTTGGCCAATTATGGCTCAGGGGATTTAGTACACACCCCACACTATATAAGGCCGCCTGCACGGCGGCCCTGTGTAGTGTGTGTTCCGGTGTGCTGAGAGATAGAGAGAGAGAGAGACAGTGTCATTTGATTTGAGTTAGATAGATTAGGCAGAACAGTCAGTCAGTTAGCTGCACTTACAGTGTATTGTGTATATATATGCATCCCAGGTGTTGCATATATATATATACACTGTATTCAGTTTAGCTAGATCTGTTCCTGTTATCTTCTATCTAGACTATTTACATTTAATGCAGTGCGTCCTGCTCACAGTGTTCAGCTAGATCCGTTCCTGTTAAATTCCTACTGACCGGCAGGCTTGTCTGGTTACAGTATATAAAGCTACCTGAAGAAAATTACAGGTGTTCTATTTGATCCTATTAGTACCACGGTCAGGCAGCTAGACTATTTACATTTAGTACAGTGCGTCCTGCTCACAGTGTTCAGCTAGATCCGTTCCTGTTATCTTCCTACTGACAGGCAGGCTTGTCTGGTTACAGTATATAAAGCTACCTGAAGAAAATTACAGGTGTTCTATTTGATCCTATTAGTACCACGGTCAGGCAGCTAGACTATTTACATTTAGTACAGTGCGTCCTGCTCACAGTGTACAGCTAGATCCGTTCCTGTTATCTTCCTACTGACAGGCAGGCTTGTCTGGTTACAGTATATAAAGCTACCTGAAGAAAATTACAGGTGTTCTATTTGATCCTATTAGTACCACGGTCAGGCAGCTAGACTATTTACATTTAGTACAGTGCGTCCTGCTCACAGTGTACAGCTAGATCCGTTCCTGTTATCTTCCTACTGACAGGCAGGCTTGTCTGGTTACAGTATATAAAGCTACCTGAAGAAAATTACAGGTGTTCTATTTGATCCTATTAGTACCACGGTCAGGCAGCTAGACTATTTACATTTAGTACAGTGCGTCCTGCTCACAGTGTACAGCTAGATCCGTTCCTGTTATCTTCCTAATGACAGGCAGGCTTGTCTGGTTACAGTATATAAAGCTACCTGAAGAAAATTACAGGTGTTCTATTTGATCCTATTAGTACCACGGTCAGGCAGCTAGACTATTTACATTTAGTACAGTGCGTCCTGCTCACAGTGTTCAGCTAGATCCGTTCCTCTTATCTTCCTACTGACAGGCAGGCTTGTCTGGTTACAGTATATAAAGCTACTTGAAGAAAATTACAGGTGTTCTATCCCAGCTTAGTGCAGCTACAGGCCATTAGTATGTCTGGAAGGCCAAGAAGGAGAGGCAGACAGTCACAAGCCAATAAGAGAGGGCAAGCAGGCTCTGTGTCTAGTGCTGGTCGTGGAGACGGTGCATCCTCATCAGCACGTGGCCATGGGACACGCTTGGCCTTTTTTTCGGCAGCTGGCCATGTTGAGCCGCAACATGCGGAAGACTTGGTCGAGTGGATGACCAAGCCGTCCTCATCCTCCTCATCCTCTCTCACCCATGCCCAGGGTGCTTTGTCTGGCAAAGCAGCGGCCTCTTCCCTCAGCTCAATGTCATCAGTGACTCCTTCCCTAGCTCCACCATGTCCTCATGAGGATTCCCTCGAACTGTTTGACCACAGTGTTGGGTACATGCTCCAGGAGGATGCCCAGCGTTTGGAAGGCTCTGATGACGATACTGAGCTCGATGAAGGCAGTAACATGAGCGCGGACAGAGGGGGTGCCCAAGAAGGACAGCAATCTGGCAGTCATGCTCCCCCTGCTGCAGCATACTGCCAGGTTTGCTCCAGTGATGAGGAGGGAGGGGATGATGAGGTCACTGACTCAACGTGGGTGCCTGATAGGAGAGAGGAGGAGGAGGAGGAGGAGGAGGAGGAGGAGGAGGAGGAGGAGGAGGAGGCGGCAGCACATCACCAACGAGGCAGGATGCCCTCCAGGGGCCAGCCTAAGGGCAGCACATTGACTGCATCACACCCCAAAGCTCCACATGTGCAGGGCGCTGCAGTCTCTGCGCGTTATTCAAAAAGTTCTTTGGTGTGGGCCTTTTTTGAGACGAGTGCATCAGATCGCACCGCTGCTATTTGCAACATATGTCTCAAAAGTATCTCGCGTGGCCAAAATATCTCCCGCTTGGGTACCACATGCTTGACCAGACATATGTTGACCTGCCATGCAGTTCGTTGGCAAGCGTATCTAAAAGACCCACACCAAAGAACAAAGAGGATCTCTCCTTGCTCCTCATCAGCTGAGATTTCCAACCCCACTAGACCTTCAGTCCTCTCTGAGACCTGCAGTGAGAGGAATGAAGGTGTAGAATTAGGTGTGTCACAGCCAAGTACTTGTGGGCAATCTGCTTTTGGTACACCGACGTCAGATTGTACCAGGCAAATTTCCCTGCCCCAGCTGCTGCACCGCCGAAAGAAGTTTGCTCCCAGCCATCCACATGCCCAGCGGTTGAATGCTAGCTTGGCAAAATTGCTAGCACTTCAACTGCTGCCTTTTCAGTTGGTAGACTCTGCCCCCTTCCGTGAGTTTGTGGAATGTGCGGTTCCTCAGTGGCAGGTACCCAAACGCCACTTTTTCTCACGGAAGGCGATTCCGGCTCTCTACCGGCATGTGGAAGGCAATGTCCATGCCTCGCTGGACAGGGCGGTCAGCGGTAAGGTGCATATTACCGCTGACTCATGGTCCAGCAGGCATGGACAGGGACGTTACCTAAGTTTCACGGCGCATTGGGTGACTCTGCTGGCAGCTGGGAAGGATGCAGGACAAGGTGCAGTAGTGTTGGAGGTTGTTCCGCCACCACGCCTCCAAAATGCTGATTGTGACACACCTCTCTCCTCCACCCCCTCCTCTTCTTCTTCCTCCATGGCCTCTTCCTCGGAACCAGCGGTGCTCCGTAGGCGTTCAAGGGGCTACGCAAGTACGCAGGCCAAAAGATGCCATGCGGTGCTTGAGCTGGTGTGCTTGGGGGACAGGAGCCACACTGGGGCAGAGGTTCTGTCAGCTCTGCAGGGGCAGGTTCAGAGGTGGTTGATGCCACGCCAACTTAAGGCAGGAATGGTGGTTTGCGACAATGGCACCAACCTCCTCTCTGCCCTCCGACAGGGACAAATGACCCATGTGCCCTGTTTGGCTCACGTCCTTAACTTGGTGGTGCAGCGGTTCTTGGGCAGGTACCCGGGCTTACAGGATGTCCTGAGGCAGGCCAGGAAAGTCTGTGTGCATTTCCGCCGGTCATATAATGCCAGTGCTCGGCTGACGGACCTCCAAAAGGAGTTTAACCTGCCCAAGAACCGCCTAATCTGTGACATGCCCACCAGGTGGAACTCAACGTTGGCCATGCTGCAGCGGCTGCACACGCAGCAGAGGGCCATAAATGAGTACCTGTGCGACTATGGCACCAGGACAGGGTCAGGGGAGCTTGGTTTTTTTTCCCCACGCCAGTGGGCCATGATCAGGGATGCATGCACTGTCCTGTCACCATTCGAGGAGGCCACGAGGATGGTGAGCAGTGACAGTGCATGCATCAGTGACACTGTCCCCCTTGTCCACCTGTTGGAGCACACGCTGCGTGGAATAATGGACAGGGCACTTGAGGCAGAACAGAGGCAGGAAGAGGAGGACTTCCTTAGCTCTCAAGGCCCCCTTTATCCAGACAGTGTTCCTGCGTGCCCGCCGATCACACAGGAAGAGGACGAGGAGGAAGAGGAGGAGGAGGAAGATTGTGTCAGTATGGAGGTGGAGCCTGGCACTCAGCATCAGCAGCAGTCTTTAAGGGATCAGTCCCAAGAAACACATGGACTTGTACGTGGCTGGGAGGAGGTGGCTGCGGACCATGTCGTTCTTAGTGACCCAGAGGACTCCGGACCGAATGCCTCAGCAAACCTACGCTGCATGGCCTCCCTGATCCTGCAAAGCCTGCGTAAGGATCCTCGTATTCGTGGTATCAAGGAGAAGGACCAATACTGGCTGGCAACCCTCCTTGATCCACGTTACAAGGGTAAGGTTGCGGACCTTATCTTGCCATCGCAGAGGGAGCAGAGGATGAAACATCTTCGGGAGGCCTTGCAGAAAGGTCTGTGCAACGCGTTCCCAGAGACTGGGAGGTTACAAACTCCTGTTTCTGGACAACGTGTTGCTGAGGCTTCGGTCAGTCAAAGAAGGAGCGGTGGAGAAGGTGGCCGTCTGACCGATGCGTTCAGACAATTTTTTGGTCCGCAGCCCCAAGGTATGATCGGTTCCAGCAACCATCGCCAGCGTCTGTTTTACATGGTGCAGGAATACCTAGGGGCAAGATCAGACTTGGACACCTTTCCCACCGAAAATCCTCTGGGTTACTGGGTCTTGAGGATGGATCACTGGCCAGAGCTTGCACAGTATGCAATTGAGCTACTGGCCTGTCCTGCATCCAGCGTTCTTTCGGAACGCACATTCAGTGCTGCTGGAGGCGTGGTAACCGATCACAGGGTGCGTCTGTCCACCGACTCGGTCGATCGGCTGACCTTCATAAAAATGAATGAGTCTTGGATCACCACCAGCTACCAAGCACCTGATGCTGATGTAACCGAATAATTTTTTTTGAAATCTCAGATCCCTTCAAAGACTGCCTATGCTGATGCTGAGTGACTATCCCTGAGTAATTATCCTCTTCCTCCTCAATCATCACGCTGATAGCTTGTTGCAGTGTTGTGGCACCAGCACCAGTGCCTAAGGCCCAATTTTTCTGCCCCTGTCTAACAGGGGCGTGTAATTACAATTTTTGATGCAATACTTTGCAGCAGGGCTCGTTCCTGCGTTCCAACTAGAGTGTCTGTGAGGGGTTGCAGTGTTGTGGCACCAGCACCAGTGCCTAAGGCCCAATTTTTCTGCCCCTGTCTAACAGGGGCGTGTAATTACAATTTTTGAAGCAATAATTTGCAGCAGGGCTCGTTCCTGCGTTCCAACTAGAGTGTCTGTGAGGGGTTGCAGTGTTGTGGCACCAGCACCAGTGCCTAAGGCCCAATTTTTCTGCCCCTGTCTAACAGGGGCGTGTAATTACAATTTTTGAAGCAATAATTTGCAGCAGGGCTCGTTCCTGCGTTCCAACTAGAGTGTCTGTGAGGGGTTGCAGTGTTGTGGCACCAGCACCAGTGCCTAAGGCCTAATTTTTCAGCTCCTGTTCAACAGGGGCATGTAATTACAATTCTTGATCTAATATTTCACAGCAGGGCCCTGTGAGGGCTTACAGTGTTGTGGCCACAGCAACACCTAAGGCCCAAATTTCTGCTGAGTATATAGGGCAGGACCCTACTTTCAAACATCTAACTTACAAACGACTCCTACTTGCAAACGGAAGGAGACAACAGGAAGTGAGATGAAATCTACCCCTAGGAAGGGAAATTCTCTCCTGTAAGAGTTAATATGGGAAAACAAGTTCTCCTTTCCACTGATGCTTTCCAATCCTTGTTCCACAAAAAAACCCAAATTTTCAAAAAACATTTTTCATTGGGACAAAAAAGTGAGGTGAAATCTTCTGAAGAGGAGGAAAGACAGCAAAACAAATGTCACAGGGGTGATAACCCTTCCCTATGTTTTCCAAAAAGCTTAGAAAAGATTTTTTGGCTGGAGCTAAACACGTTAAAAATGTTCAAAATTACAAACAGATTCTACTTAACAACAAACCTACAGTCCCTGTCTTGTTTGCACCGCCTGTATACTGCTGTTCAGAGTATATAGGGCCTGGTGGCCCCACACCTTTCCTTATTTTAATTTGGGTGCGGGGTTCCCCTTAATATCCATACAAGACCCAAAGGGACTGGTAATGGACTGGGGGGTACCCATGCCGTTTGTCTCACTGATTTTCATCCATATTGCCATGACCCGACATGACATTAAACCCGCAAGCAGTTTTAAATGAGATTTTTTCCTTTAAAAATGACATTTGGTGCAGGGACTGTTCTAAACATGGGAAACACGCGTCACTTTACAGGCATACTATAGACACCCCCCAGGTACGATATTTAAAGGAATATTTCACTTTTTTTTTTTTACTTTAAGCATCATTAAAATCACTGCTCCCGAAAAAACGGCCGTTTTTAAAAGTTTTTTTTGCATTGATACATGTCCCCTGGGGTAGGACCCGGGTCCCCAAACCCTTTTTAGGACAATACCATGCAAATTAGCCTTTAAAATGAGCACTTTTGATTTCGAACGTTCGAGTCCCATAGACGTCAATGGGGTTCTAACGTTCGTGCGAACTTTCGGTCCGTTCGCGGGTTCTGGTGCGAACCGAACCGGGGGGTGTTCGGCTCATCCCTAAGCTTGAGCCACAGTATGAATAGCAGAACATTCTAATTTACACTGTATGTCCAAAAGTATGTGGACACTAGGGATGTTCTGAACATGCCTGGTTTCTATTTGTGGGACATTTGCAAATTATGGTTTGACACCTACAGCATTTTTGTGCAAAGGTGTAGCTTACCGGCCGCTGCCAGCTGCCTGCCCAAAACAATAACAGGCTTAAACATGCAACGGCTAGAGGCTGTTGCGAGCAGTACTTGTGTTTAGGAAAATATGTGTTCAGTGATACATGCCCTCAATATGGAATTCCTGCATTCATACCTGCAAGTGTAAGTACTACTCTGAACAGTGTCCAGCTGTGGCATGTTTCAACCTGTTATTGATTTAGACAGTACCGCTGAAAACAGCATCCAGTGAACGAGGGGTGTTCAAAAAGTTCATTAAAAAACTGACTCAAAATCACACAATTTTAGGAATAACCTTTATTTTTCATAAGCTCCATTCTCTTCAGGACACTCCTGCAAGTAATGATACCAGCATTTATACCATCCTGAAAGAACTGAGGGTCCTGAGAATTTAATCATGTCAAAGCAGCTGCATCATTGATGGTTTAAAAATGGGTACCTTTCAAAAAAGAATTTAAGTTAGGAAATAAGAAGAAGTCAGAAGGTGCTAACTCAGGACTGTAAGATGGATGTCTAATGATTTCCCAACAAAAATTTCCACAATGTTGCCCTTGATTGAAAGGAATGGGGCGGGCATTGTTTTTTTAAGATGACTGTCCAATTTAGCTTTCCACTGTGTTTTTAGACTAGCTGTTTAGCTCATTTTCTGAAAACATTTGCATAATAAGCTGACGTTACTGTCTTTTTCCCTTCCGAAAAGTTAACTAATAAAAATTCCCTCAGCATCCCAGACAATAGTCAGCATAATCTTTCCCCCGACCAGCTTGCTTTTACTTTACTCCATTGCCATTGCTTTGATTGAGATTTGTTTTCAGGATCATACTGATAAAGCCAAGTTTCATCTCCAATTACAGTTGGCTTCAGAAAATACTTTTGATTTTGATCCCATTTGTTCAAAATCTCCAATGAAAGCTCTGCTCTTGTCTGTTGCTGGTCTGGGCACAGTTTTGGTACCCATCATGCAGATACTTTGATTAGCTTTAATTTCTCAGATAAAATTGTGTAAAAAGAACCTACTGAGATGTCTAGGCTGTCACCCTCAATTATATTCTCTAACAGCATACATTTTTTTCTCGCAAACTGATGTTGATGGTCTGCCCGTTCATTCATCACCTTCCACTCTGTTTTGCCCTTCTTTAAAATTGGATAATTATTTGTAAATTGCATTTTTTTTTGGTGAATCATCTCCATAAACTTTTATTAAAGCGGTAATGATGCCTTCATTCTTCCAACCAAGTGTCACCATAAATTTGATGTTAGTTATTGCTTCTATTTTGACAGAATTCATGTTGACACACAGAGGGTTGACTTCACCCTGGCATAAGTTTCAACCTAACACCATTAAATATTACTTGTTCATACATGTTACAACACATATGTCCAAGTTTACTCCACTATAAACAGATATTAAAATGTTTGCTTAGTTATTTATTAATAAAATACATTTCCACCAACTTTTTGAATGCCTTTCATATTTTGGCCTGTCACTGATTTTGACATGGTCATATCCCTATTTGATTAAAGACATCATCCAGGGTACTTCCTCCCCCTTTGTCTACATTCAGACATGGGCCTGCAGCATTCACAGCAGTCATCAAAAGCTTATAGCTGGTCGTCAGTGGGTGTTGATCAAGGTTGACATGGATCAACATCACTGGATGATATGATTGATGATGTATTTATATCATGTGACTTTTTAGTCTTTTTTTTGTTTGGTAAAGGATTTTGCCATGGTGTCAGTGTGTTTATTTACTATTTGATGTCTTTTGTGAATGAGTAAACAGGGGTTACACTGTTACATGGGGAAGATGCTACATTTTAGACAACTGTAAGCTTCCAACCTTGTGACAGCAGTTTGGAGAAGGACATTTTCTGTCTGACATTTTCCAGCATAATTTTGCCCCTGTGCAAAAATATAGATCCATAAAGGCACAAATTCATGAATTTAATGTGAAAGAACTTGAGTGACCAGCACAGAGTCCTTGCCACAGCCCTTCTGAACACCTTTGGAATAATTGGAAAGTCTGATTGTGAACCAAGTCTTCTTGTCTAATATCAGTACCTGACCTCAGAAATGCCCTTTTGGCTGAATGGGCACAAATTCCCATAAACACACTCCAAAATCTCGAGGAAAGCATTTTCAGGGGACATGATCATACATGGTCAGGTGTCCATAGGTGTACAAAATGAATAAAGAGTCACCAAATCTGATTTTAGGTTTACGAACAATAATATATTGTTAGGGCCAACTAATTAGAAATAAACTATATGGATTGTTTAGGCCTTTACTTCACACTGCAATCAGATTGTAATGTGTGTGGCCAGCTTTAATTAATTCAAACACTGGGTTGAAATAAAAACTGGTATACCAATACCTGTACATTATGACACCCCCCAATATGGCATCCATAAAGGATTGCTTAGCAATAGAGAAGCTTTTATTTGTTTGAATATTTTCTTCTCATAAAATACTTTAAAGATGAGCCTCACATATGCTAAAATAATCTCTTTACAAATCTAATACTAATAAAAGTAATTTTCCAAAAAAATAAAAAATAAATCTAATACTGAATATTAAAAAGGCGTTTCAGTTACAGTATAGGTAAAGTATAGGACACAAATATCTTGACACAAGTTTAAAGTATAGAACACTATTATTTCAGCTTTACAAAGGATAGGTTTAAAAGGAAGGATGCTTGCCAATATTTACTATTCTTTTTTTCTCTGAAAGTGGAAACCCCTTTAAAAGTCTGACAGTGCCCCTTGCAGCTCATAATTCCAGCTAGCAACTCTTACACAATGTTCACATTAAGACATATTGTCAACAATTAACTCCACACGTCACACAATTTTGTAAAAATTTTATAGTAGCTGTGTTCTTTTATCTGTCTAGATCAGCCTTTTTAAACCAGGGTGCCCAGGCTGGAGTGTCTTCAGATTTTTTTCAGAGGTGCCTTGGCAAAATGCATAAAATTGTCCCAAATATTATATATAAGTCAGCAGGTGCATCAAGCCTGCCTTTTAGTTACATAAAGCCACGGGATGTCATTATGCACCATTACAACTTTCTAGCCACTGGCATGCTAACAACCAATGATATAATCAAGTGATAGGTAGGACATGTCTGCACAGCATCCTCATTTGCCCCTCCCACTGCCCTGCTCTGTCAGCAGTGGGGTCACATTAGCTGAGTGAGAGAGAGAAACAGAGGGAGAAGAGAAACATTGGAATACTAGTGAGTACTGGTGTGGAAATGTGTATTTGCTTCGGAAGAATAAATAACCTCTAATGTTGGGTCTCCTAAGTGTGTGGATGCTGCTGCATTATGTAAAACTATTAGTTTAGTTTTTTACATTTCAGAATGGGATGCCTCAAGTTTGGGCATCATTGTAGCCTCCCTGGTGGTATTCCCGAGTGTGGCTCGGGGTTAAAATTCAGGACCATTAGTGGTAACCCCGAGCCACACTCGGGATTGCATTGCAGGATCCTGGTGCCTCCTTACTTACCTTGTCCCCGGGATCCTGCGATGTCCCCCGCAATGTCCGCGGGCTGTGTCCTGTTCCGAAGCCTCTCTGTGCCAGGCTCCGTTCCCTGCGAGCGTCGCGACGCACGGGGGCGGAGCCTGGCGGCAAATTAAAAAAAATGTAAAAAGCATAACACATACAGTACTGTAATCTTACAGATTACAGTACTGTATTAAATCATTTCACATCCCATTTGTCCCCAGTGCTCTGGCCCATGCCCTGCATGCAGTTTTATATTGCATATACTGTTCTTTCTGCCTGGAAACTGGAGATTGTCCATAGCAACCAAAAAGTGTCCCTTTACGTCAAAAATGGCTTTAGACCAGCTAGAAAACAGCGATAGTAAATTAGAACACTTGCAGAATTGAGCGATAGTGAATCGTGTGGAAATTTATTTTATTACTATTTATTTTTATTTTTTTTAATTATTATTTTTTTTTTATTATATTATAATTTATGTTTTTGTGTTTCAAACTTTATCATACCCGGGATATCTACTAGACTCTTGTTTGGACAGATTTAAGTGTGTTATTGTTAAGAATTACAGGCCTACAATATAAAACGCCAAATTTCCAGCCAAAATAATTGTACCGCTTTCAGCACCTAAAATCAGAAAGAATCATACCGCCAGGTAGGTTAAAGGATGCCTTAACTGAAAAAAGTAGATAATATATTATGCATGCTTTCTTTTATACATAGTGTTTCCTAAGCAGTGGAATAAACTAAATTAAAATAAAATAAAACTGAAAATAAAAATGTGAAAAACTATGTATGCCTCCTTATTGTGTGTTACCAGTGAAAAACTAAGGGCCAATTCACACTATTGCTTTGACTTGTATTTTAGTGCACTGTTAAAACACAGGTAAATGCATGAACACACAGAAAACAATTTTCACTGATATGCAGCCCAGAGCTGGTCTGTAGGGTTCTGCAATAAAATGCAAACATGCTGTATTTTATCGCATCGCACCATACAGAAGCTCATGGCACTGTAAGGCAGTGGAGCACATTGCTTTGCTTTACATTGCCATAGATGAATTGTACATTTTGTATACTTCAATTAAAGTTTGTACAAAAAAAATGGGGGAACCATCTGATGTGCTGAATCGTGCACCATACTGCCCCTTATCGCAGCTGGGAATGGATGGCTGCCAGAGCGGTAAAAGTGCTCCGGCAGCTGTCCTCTATAGTGTGAACCCAGCTTAACATCCTTATCACTCTAATAATTCCAACATGTCAAAAAACTGTTAAAAAATCTCCCACGCACATACCCCCTACTATGAAAGCTTTGAGCAAAGCCTGGAAGTCCTTAACCCACCTAGCTCACTCCTACCCCCACTCCATCAGCCTTAAAATCCCCATTCCAGCCTTACAATACATTATGGATTCAATATCCTACATACCCTGGCAATTGAAAGGCATAAGATATATCAATGGCCTATTTGAGAATGACACCCTCAAACCCTTTTCAACCCTTCAAAAAGATTTCCTCCTCCCCAACTCAGACCTATACAATTATATCCGTACGAAACACTGCATCTCAGCAATCTCCTCATGGCCGTGTAGGATACCCTCTCCAGCTTGGGTATTTTTCACCACCATAACACCTCAGTGCAAGGGAATTTCACTATTCTATACCATACTCCAGCAAAAATTCACCTTCACTAAATCAGCCCCATTATTCAGATGGACCACAGCCTGAAATTCCATCTACAAAGTTACCAGGTGCTCCACTCTTTGGGAACTCACCATTAAACTGACACTCAGGTGGTACTTGACTCCAGACAGAGTTTCTAAATTTGGTCAGTCTACAAATTACTTTTGTTGGAGATATTGTGGCCAAAAAGGCGACCTTCTCCACACCCTTTGGAGTTGCCCTAAACTGATAGCATTCTGGACATCTATCTACCTTCAGGCTGGTAACCAATGTAGCTCAAGAAATTATCCCACTATCTCCCAGCCTAGCACTCCTGTCACTAGAAATAGAAACACTCCCACGAGTATCAAAATTTATCATCACTCATATTCTTTTAGCAGCTAAACTTAGCATCGCCAGAAGAGGGAATGACCCTGACCCTCCCACTCTTTGGGAAGTGATAGACCTAACCCAACTACATTATTCACACAAACTAATCACATCTTTCCACTCAGAGTGGAACGCTTTACTCGTATGTGGCATCCATGGGTTGAATGTAAAAAGTATAATCTTTGAAATGTTGAAATCTTTGAAATTTTCAACAGTATTTGAAAATGTTTAAACATTTACATGCATAGGTGAAAATAAATAATATGTTAAGACAAACATCTGTCCAAGTTGCATTTAAAGTAGAACCCCATTCAAATTTTATTATTTAGTTTTGGCTAGTATAATGTGTGGGGCTAGAGCCATTGTGAGGTTTTTACTGCTGTCTATATCCTCATTAGAAAAATGTAATCTCACTTCCTGTCCCTGAGACAACAGGAAGTGAGAGGAAATCTACAGCTAGGAAGGGAAATTCACTCCTGTAAGAGTTATTATGGGAAAAAGATGTCTCCACTGAAACTTTATCACCAATCTTGGTTTCCACAACAACCCAAAATTTTTAAAATCCAATTGTCACAGGGACATAATGCGAGGTCAAATCTTGTGAAAAGGGGCACAGACAGCAAAAAAAAACCATGCAAGGGTGTTAACCCTTCCCTGTGCTATCCAAAACTTAAAAATAGTTTTGAGCTGGAGTTACGCTTAATAAATATACCTGTTCCAACTTACATACAAATTCAACTTAAGAACACACCTACAGAACCTATCTTGCTTGCAACCCGGGGACAGCCTGTACTCTTCTTATCCCTGTGGCTTTATGATACCTCTTTTTTTACGTAATCTGAAGAATGATATCAGGAGAGGAATGCTTATTGTGAATTGTTTACCTTACTACAAATATGTACCAATAAAAATATCTGTAAAAAAATTTAAGAATATGTAATAGGCAGTCAAGAAATGAAATGCGTCATTTAAGCCTCTTGAAAGTCTAGAGATGCTCTCTGGATTTTGGACCCCTCTATGCAGCTAGGCGGAGTCTTACACATGCGACATCCCTATAGGCAAGAGGAGTAGCAGAATGTGTTTTGGAGTGTACTTATATATATGTCCATGTTGTGCATAAGAACAATCATTAAAATTACATCTTTGTGAAAAAAAAATAAAAAATTATTTACTGCCTTCATTTTCTGAAAAAAATGTGGTAAAATTATATCTTTAAAAGACTCACCACTTACCAAATACCTCAGAGTATCTACTTTCCAAAAAGGGATACATTTGTAGGTGTTTGTACTATCTTGGCATTTTAAGGCCTCAGGAATTGCAATAGGAAGTCAGAACATCAGGTTTCATACATTTTAAATATGTATTCTATATATCAGGGATAGGCAACCTCGGCACTCCAGCTGTGGTGAAACTACAAATCCCATCATGCCTCTGCCTCTAGGAGTGCCTGTGATTTTCAGGGTCTTGCAATGTCTCGTGGGACTTGTAGTTTCAAAACAGCTGGAAGGCAGAGGTTGCCTACCCCTGCTATATATCATAGTTTGTAGACACAGACTAAATAATATACCTTTATTTTGTTTTTAGTTTTTTTTTTAACAAAAAAATGTAGCAGAACACCGTTTGGTCTAAATTTATGAAGAAAGATTATTTATTTGATATGTTTTAAAACAGAAAATAAGGAAAACGCTTTTTTTTACAAATTGTTTGGTCTTATTTCCTTTATGTAATAAAGATTTTATGAAAAGTGGTTATTAAATACAAGTAATAGAAATAGATGTTTAATAAATAATATAAAATGTATTTAAACTTATTTTACTTGTTAGGTAAAATATCATCTAAACCTGAAAAATTGCCTAGGAAGAAAGGGAGTTTAACATGCTGGTACTGAGGTGGCTAAGGCCTCTTTCAAATGAACTTAATAATTGACTTATGTTTATCTGTAGAATGCAGAGACTGGTCTGCTGTAAGAACTTGCTACATGCACATGCTACAGGTAGGTTTGGGGTTTGTTCATTAAACTTTACTGAATTTTTGGTGACGAATTCCGAACCCTGTTGAAGTCAATGGGTCAATGGGAGCCAAATGTTTAAAACATGTAATGGCCATTTGTTAGGCAACTTGTTGTAGTAGCAAGTAAAATAGAGGGGTAAGCAGCTATATGGCAGATAAGGTTTAATCTGTCTTCAATCTTCTAAAAATACATACCACACCCATACCCTTGATGAAGATCTAGCATGGATGTCAAGGGGGTCCACATGGGGTCATGCCTAAATTCCTACCAGACTGTTCGGGTCTAATATGAATTCTAGGGGGAATATATATCCCCCATAATCCATACTAGAACTTTATCCAAGCCTAGCAGGCCAGGAAAGGGAGGAGTGAGCATAAGGTCCCCCTCCTGAACCATGCTGGGCTACAAGCCTAGTACCTTGCCATGAGGAGCTTCCTGTGGGTGGGGAGCTTAACAGAATCTGGAAGATTCTCTAAAAATGAGCTCCCAGATACTGGCTTGCCCTACATAATTGTGGACTCATTCATACAAAATAAAAGTGAAAAAGGTCAATAAAGACACACAGGTTTTGACAAGTTCTTTATTTTTAAAAAAAAGTCGCACTATGTAAATCTATTGTCCTTCATGGCGTTCAGTACCACTAAATGTAAACAAATGGTCAGGGCTTCCCTGGTGATACCATGTGGCCATATTTGGTCAGTGATGTCAGTACTATCACTGTCTTTTTGTTTACTTGGCAGGGGATTCCCAGCCAGTAAATTAATGGGACTGGGTTATGTAACTGGCTGTTAAGGACATGGCAGGTGTCGGCAGAGCTATCACATGGAGTCAGCCACATACCCCTCCATATTTAGATGGGGAATAGAGTGGCAGAAGAAATAAGGAAAGGTGAATATATGGTGCTAGGGAGGCAGGTATTTAAATAAGCTACGGATGCCCCCTGCATGGAGTTTATATTATTATTTTTTTATTATAATGTAATTGTGTTGTCGTACCAGAGCTAGGGAAGGTCTCAAGGAGCTCACAAAGGACGAATGAGGAGAAAGTATATAAAGGCAGAGAGGCTGCAACAGTAATCTGCAAGAAAGGGAGAAGTTTGTGTGTCCCCTTGCTCTTTCCTGGCCCACTTAAGTGAGGAGTTACAACAAAGAATCACGAGGAGAAGACACCCTTTCTAGCTGAAAGCCACAAGCTACCTAATGCCAATATCTAACGATTTCAAGCCAAGTGAGAGTGAGAGTGATATTGCCACTATTTGCACTGTTCTGTTCTATTTGCTAACCTATGCAAGGAAAGAGGCTTTAGTGCAACTACTAGCCTTTGTATTAATATCTAATGAGTAAAGTGCCTATACAGCCAATACCTAGGTAATGGAGTGAGTTTTGTGTTTCACTAGTACAAGCCTGGTCAACGCTAGATTTGGTTGTGATGGAGAAAAAAGATCCCCCGTCTAACAGTGAGTGAGAACTCCCTCATGTGGCATACATCAACTGCCCCTAGCCCCCATGTCTCATGGGCCCAGGGTGGTTGGCTGGATTTCTGGAGCTTATGTCTGAACCATGTGTCAGGCATGGGCCCATGTATGTGACTACTCCTGGCAGCAAAGAGTTAACTGTATCGTGACCAGGAGGATGGTAGGAGAAGGCCTAAAGCCGCCATCTGTGCACACTACTGTAAGGGGTTTGGGGCTGAGCAACATGTGACACCCTGCAACCTGAATATTTAGGGGGTGACCCAGCTGAGGGTGATGGCCACGTGCAAATATCTCTCGCATAAGGGACTTTCCCTGGGACCTGATATTCCACCACAGAGACAGATAGACAGATAGAGACATAGGACAGATAGACAGATAGACAGATAGAGACATAGGACAGATAGACAGATAGAGGCATAGGACAGATAGAGACATAGGACAGATAGACAGATAGAGACATAGGACAGATAGACAGATAGAGACATAGGACAGATAGACAGATAGAGACATAGGAGAGATAGAGAGATAGAGAGATAGAAAGATAGAGAGATAGATAATTAGGCGCTACATTTTAGTTATTCCAGATAGATAAATAGATGCTACATTTTAGTTATGTCAGTTTCAGAATAAAGAAATGGAAACTTTGTTTGTTCTAAGGAAGGAAATGCTTAATGTGTTCTCAGTTTGCTTTTTAAGTGTGTGACGGCCCCAATGACCACATCCTTGGTGCACAGCGAGCAGGGACCTTATGCTCTGCACTAGTCACATATCTGAAAATTTATAATGTAGATGATCTTAGGTGATGATAGATTTCCTTTCTCCGTATATGTGAAATATAAATTGATGAGCATGTGGTTTAAGCTAAATTATTTGGTCAATCAGGGAGTTTCTAACAAGCTGTACTAAAAGCTAACCAAGTGCAAAGTGTCTCTTTCTAGTGTTGAATGATTGTCAGTAATGGCTGAATAGGGTTACATTTTTGAGAGGTAAAGTTTTTAATGTGGTATTGATACCATACATAATAACAAATCTGTTTTCATATTTACATTCATATTTAATCTTCTTTTTATAACATCTTTCTATACATTATTGCAATTTAGCATTGTGTTTCCTTTCCTTCATTACACTGGTAAACGTAAGCCATATTTCAGTGAAAAAACCGAGTGCAGGAACTACTCCAATCTGCCACTAACATTGCTGAAAACCTCTGCCCCTGTGTTACTGTGACACTGACACTACACTATAGTCAGGGCCAGTGCAAGGATTTTTGTCTACTTAGGCGAAGGTGCATTTTAGCCCCCTCACGCCCTAAGGTGGCCTTCTAAGCAGCCTTAAGCCCCTCCCCCTCCTGCTCTCCTCTTATGCTGTGTTTTCCCCAGGGTGAGGTCCCCTGTCTTCTTGGTGTAGAACTCTCTAGCCCCAGTCGGGGGAATATTCAGTGTCCAGTGTCCCATTCTCTGGCACTGCTAGCTGCCACCAAACAAAAGAACTCGCTGCTCCAGACAGGAAGCCTAATGATATCACGGGTGCCCGCCTCGGATCGCTTCCACATACGATCAACACTGAAGAATAGGCTGCACTCCAAGATCCATCAAAATTCTTATTTAATAAACGAACATCCCAAGTGTTACAAACAGTTCAAATGGTAGACGCGTTTCACACACTAACAGGTGTGCTTCTTCATTACAAAGATAAGCCAGCATTGTTTTCCTTATATACACCTATCTAATATAGCAACAGGTGATACAGATCATTAAATTGCAGACTTCTTTGTAGCCACATGTGATTCACATAAACATTAATAAGAAAGAGAAAGACATAGACATATAAGCTTGTACATATTTGGATATCTATTTAAAAATAAAATGAATAATAGTAATGAAGATATATCAATATAGCACATTCATGTGCTATGAGAAAACAGGAAACAGTGTGTACATATGGAATATGTATACAAAAGTGTATATAGAAATGTGTGTATAGAAAAGAGGAAGCATACCAACTTTAAAAACATTATAACCTATTTATATCCCAATGGTTAAAGATACATGTATGTTTCCTCTACTCCATTAGACCTGTGTAAATATATATGAAAATACATATGTATTATTATAGCTAACCCCACAATAAAAACATTGATCACAAACATGGGGAAGCTATCAAGGTATAAAGATGGAAAAAGGAGGAGTATAGAATGAGAAAAAAAAAGACCAAATCACTCAACGGTATATGGTTCATACAGAGCAAAGACAACCATTGGTTATCTGTTCCGTATGACCTCAGTAATGACCGTATGACTTGGTCGATCCTAACTAGATAGATATATTTATAGATTCAAAATTTATATATATATGGAACAATGTGGGCGGTAAAAATACGTCCTAAATGTAATATAGTCCCTATGCCTTCTGTAATCTATAGGAGAGACTCGTATTTAATAAATATGCTGAGCAGTCGGATGACAGGTGGGACGGACAGAGTCCCGGTCTCTTCTCTAGGAAGATCGGATGAAAATGGACCGCCTGTCTGTTTTCATTCTATCCAATCCGCTAGATGGATGGAAAATAGGACCCCCAGCTGTCTGGGTTTGGTAGAAAGGATTGGATCGGATAGCAGCGATGTCAGTGGACATGTATCCGCTGACATCCGCCACTCCATAGGGGTGAATGGGTGGTCCAATCAGATCCGCCTGAAAAACCTGACCTGATCAGACAGCCCATGTGAAAGGGGCCTAACTGGCCCCGCCAACATACTTACCCGATCCTCCATTCCTCCATGCCACTAGACCAGTCCCAGCATCTTCTTCTCCATATGTTGACAGTCTAAGGTCCTGACATTATCAGACCAATGCAGAGCCCATATCCCTTGCACTGGACATGATGATGCCATTGTTGGAGTATGGGGGAGCACCAATTGCCAGGGGAGTTATAGATCTCATAAGTTAAAATACTTTTACTTTCCTCTACCCTAAAAGGGCAGTTAACGCTTGAACTGCAGGCAAAGCCCCATTGCAAGGGAGTCATTTAGGTTGGGCTTTAAGCACAATGAAGCAAAATATTGCAAAATTAATTTGAGGTTAGCTATGGCTCAGCATTTTCAAATAGTTATAGTGTAAATACAATATCTGAAAGCTGAATGTCATTTAAAAAAATGCATGTGCAGTTTTATAAAGTTTCTAAACAGCTAATTCTTTGATTGGCCAAAAACCACTCAACTCCATTGCCAATTAGCCTGTGCTTACTCTGTCACTATGCATTTTAACATAATGTATCAAGTTGCACTTTAAAAACACTTAGGATTCTGCATTAACAGCATATTGTCAATTAGCCCACACAGAATGAGTAGGTAGAGTAGGCCAAAATGTCATAGTAGAATATATTTGCTATATTCTACTATATATGAGAAAATATGGGTGTGTGGGTGTATAGTGGGAGTATAGATATTGTGATGTTTGGGGGATGTTTAGCTCAAGCCCTGATCTACTGTCAGATCTTAGAATATAACAGGTGTGAACACCTGCACCATCAGTGTGCTGGTTGTCTGCAAAACCTGGTTCTGGGGTTGGAGATTTCCTCTGTCCCAAATCAAGGTCCCAAACTGTATTTTACCAACCACTGAGGAAACTCAAAAAACAGTTACCTCTGAATGAAACAAACACCCTGAAGCTCCTCAACCTCCTCAACCTGCCTGAAAAAAAAATTCTGGGCGACCCAAAACACCATGGCAGGGCACAGCACTGTAACAATATATATATATATATATATATATATATATATATATATATATATATATATATATATATATATATATACACACACACACTATATTACCAAAAGTATTGGGACGCCTGCCTTTACACACGCATGATCTCTGTAGGGTTCAACATTGAGTTGGCCCACGCTTTGCAGCTATAACAGCTTCAACACTTCTGGGAAGGCTGTCCACAAGGTTTAGGAGTGTGTCTATGGGAATGTTTGACTATTCTTCCAGAAGTGCATTTGTGAAGTCAGGCACTGATGTTGGACTAGTAGGCCTGGCTCGCAGTCTCCGCTCTAATTTATGTCTTTATGGACCTTGCTTTCACAGTGTAACCCTATAGAGGTATTTACATTGATGAAAGCAAGAATTGGCCTAGCTGTAAAAAATTGAAATTTGATGCCCCTGTCAAACAGTTGTGGAAAAGTTGGTCTTTGGGTGTTGGTGGTGCCTTCATTCCGTAACCTTCTAGAGGCAGAATAAGCCGCTCTGGCAGCTGCGGTGGACTACGCACTAGTGTCAGCTTGAGTCATAGAAGATGAGGAGGATGAGGATGGTTTAGAAAGTCAGTCCACCACCTCCTCTGCAGGTTGCGGCTGGATAGCATGGGCAAAATTACTAAACAGATACAAATGTGCCCTGCCTGAGGCAGTGGCGTAGCGTGGGTTGTCAGCACCCGGGGCAAGGCAAGTAATTTGCGCCCCCCCCCCAACCTGCAGACTTTTAGCTATCCCTGAGTCCCTTCAAATACAATAGTACTGACCTAACTGATTCCTATACTGACCACTACACTACATTGTCCACTACACTGACCACTATACTGACCACTATACTATACTCTCCACTATATTACACTGACCACTATACTGACCACCATACTACACTGTCCACTATACTGACCACCATACTACACTGTCCACTATACTGACCACTATACTAACCACTATACTACACTACACTGTCCACTATACTACACTGTCCACCATACTACACTACACTGACCACTATACTACACTGAATGAATGAATGATTTGTAAAGCGCAGCAAATGCGAACTGAATCGCCTCAAGGCGCTAAGATACATTCTCCGTTGTCAGCTTGTTAGAAGAGGAAGGTCTTTCCACTTCTAACAAGCTGTCCACACTGACCACTATACTACACTACACTGACCACTATACTACACTACACTGACCACTATACTACACTACACTGTCCACTATACTACACTGTCCACTATACTACACTGACCACTATACTACACTATACTGACCACTATACTACACTGTCCACTATACTACATTACACTGACCACTATACTACACTATACTGACCACTATACTACATTACACTGACCACTATACTACACTATACTGTCCACTATACTACACTGTCCACTATACTACACTACACTGTCCACTATACTACACTACACTGTCCACTATACTACACTACACTGACCACCATACTACACTACACTGACCACCATACTACACTGTCCACTATACTACACTACACTGTCCACTATACTACACTATACTGACCACCATACTACACTACACTGACCACTATACTACACTACACTGTCCACCATACTACACTGTCCACTATACTACACTACACTGTCCACTATACTACACTATACTGACCACCATACTACACTGACCACCATACTAAACTATCCACTATACTACACTGACCACTATACTACACTATACTGACCACCATACTACACTGACCACTATACTACACTGTCCACCATACTACACTACACTGTCCACTATACTACACTATACTGACCACTACACTATACTGACCACCATACTACACTGTCCACTATACTACACTACACTGTTCACTATACTACACTATACTGACCACCATACTACACTATCCACTATACTACACTACACTGATCACCATACTACATTGTCCACTATACTACACTATACTGTCCAATATACTACACTGTTCACTATACTATCCACTACACTAACCACTACACTGTCCACTATACTACACTGTCCACTATACTACACTATACTGACCACCATACTACAGTGACCACCATACTACACTGACCACTATACTACATTATACTGACCACCATACTACACTATCCACTATACTACACTACAC
Source organism: Aquarana catesbeiana (assembly GCF_042186555.1). Lineage (NCBI taxonomy): Eukaryota > Metazoa > Chordata > Amphibia > Anura > Ranidae > Aquarana > Aquarana catesbeiana. The sequence goes on from NC_133330.1 coordinate 256,615,692, forward strand.
TGACCACTATACTACACTGTCCACTATACTACACTATACTGTCCACTATACTATCCACTACACTAACCATTACACTGTCCACTATACTACATTGTCCACTATACTACACTATACTGACCACCATACTACACTGACCACTATACTACACTATACTGACCACCATACTACACTGACCACCATACTACACTGTCCACTATACTAAACTACACTGACCACCATACTACACTGACCACCATACTACACTGTCCACTATACTACACTGTCCACTATACTACACTACACTGACCACCATACTACACTGTCCACTATACTACACTATACTGACCACCATACTACACTGTCCACTATACTGACCACCATACTACACTGTCCACTATACTACACTGTCCACTATACTACACTGACCACCATACTACACTGTCCACTATACTATACTGTCCACTATACTATACTGTCCACTACACTACACTGTCCACTATACTACACTGACCACTATACTATACTGTCCACTACACTAACCACTACACTACACTACACTGTCCACTATACTACACTATACTGACCACCATACTACACTGTCCACTACACTACACTAACCTCCATACTAAACTACACTATACTGACCACTATACTAACCAGTATACTATACTACACTAACCACTATACTGACCACCATACTACACTGACCACTATACTACACTGTCCACTACACTATACTGACCACTATACTGTCCACTACACTAACCACTATACTACACTACACTGACCTCCATACTAAACTACACTATACTGACCACTATACTAACCACTATACTATACTACACTAACCACTATACTGACCACTATACTACACTATACTGTCCACTACACTGCCCCCCATAGTGACCACTACACTGACCTCCATACTATACTACACTACACTATCCTGCCTACAGTCTCTCTCGCCCCCCCTCCCCCCCCCCCCGCCAGTAACAAGACTCTCACTCACCTTCTTCTCCTGGCTGCATCGATCCGGAGGAGGAGAACACAGTGGCGGCTCACATTCTTCTCTCCCCTGCGCTCTGCTTGCTGCCATGTTCAGTGTCCAGCGCCCTGTGATTTGGCGTATGGGGGGTCATGTGCGGAGGCGGGACTTCAGGAGCGATCGAGGACAGGCCAGCCCTACGCCTCACATGACCCCCATACACCCAATCACAGGGCGCCGGACACTTAACATGGCGGCTGGAGCACGGGGACACAGAATTAGAAATTAGGAGGAGGCAGCCAGTGACACATACTGGCGCCCTCCTAAATCTCGCGCCCAGGGCCACGGCACCCCCTGCACCCCCCACGCTACACCACTGGCCTGAGGACAGACCACTTCCACCTTTGCCTGTGGACACAGACACCGATGGCCCCCTCACAGTTGCATGGGAATGCCTGCCTCTCCTTGTTGGCCTCCCAGACGTGATTCGGGGGGTTATTACCCAAATTTAATAGAAAATGTGTGGTTGAATGCACTTTATTGAATGAAAAGTGGTGTTTGGTGCACTTTAAATTGAGGACTGACGCTGACAGACACCAGCGTCACAGTCAGAAAAACTGTGGTTGACAATAAAAAAAAAAAAAAGAGCGCAGGCAGTGGACAAAAAAAAGACAAAAAAAAATACACGCAGCAACCACAAAAAAAGGGTATACAGCACTGTATCTGCAATAAGTTAAACACTGCACTACACTAACACACTACACTGATACTACACTCTACTCACACTACACTGACACACTATACTCACAGTACACTATACTGACACACTATGCTCACACTACACTATCACACTATACTCACACTATACTACCACTACACTAACACTCCACACTCAGAGTCACAATAAGTGAACACACTAACTCGCTAGTAGTAAACTGAGCCCTGCTCAATCTATCTCCACTCCAACAATACATGGCAAAAGCTTCCTGTTAGCTTCCTAACCTTTTATAGTGTGGGGTGGGACTATGAGTAGTAAGCCGTGATTGGACAAAGTCATCATCACTTTGTCCAATCAGGGCTCTGACAATGCTCTGTGCTCTAATTGGCAAAGCATTGCAAGGCTTCATCCAATTAGGGCCCTAGAATGCACAGTGCAGAGTGCAGTGCATTGTGGGGTGCTTGGCGGGCAAACATCCCGCCGAGCGCCCAGCAAAATCGGGTGTTCGCCGAACAGGCAATGTTAGGGCTGAACTTTTGCTTGGCCTGAACTAGTCCTCCAACAATAGTGTGGAGTGCATGTGACCGTCAGGGTAAACCCGCTGCGGACAGGCAAAAGTATTCATTGTGAGTGTGAGAGGTAGCAATAAGTGAACATTAAGTTCTGCTACAAATTGGGGAAAATAGAAATGGAACCACATGAAATTTTTTTTTTTTTTTTTTTTTTTTTTATACGGATTTATTTCTGTTAATGTACATAGAAAAGTTGGATCCTTCCATTAGGCCGTTTCCTCAGTTCCAGCAGGTGCATCTCCACCCTTTGTGTTTCTGGTATAGATGACTTGGGCTCTGTGCTTGGACACCAACTTAATCAGACCTTTGTTGAGCAGCTCCTGGAGGGCAGCCCTGGCCAGTGAGCCTCTAATCTTCAGCCTCTCAGACACCACAGCTGGAGTAATGAGTTTGTAGTTGGGAACTTCTTTACACAGCTTGTCATAAGTGGCTTTGTCAAAGAGCACAAGATTGTTCAACTTGTCCCTCACTTTTCCTTTTGACCACTTCTTCTTTTTGGCCTTGCCTCCAGACTTATTGACTGGGTCCTTATCTTTCTTGGCAGACTTGCCAGCATCCTTCTTTTTCTTGTCGTCTTTAGGTGGCATGCTGCTGCTGTCTCAAAGATGTCGGACAGAAAGCGGAACCACATGAAATATTGGTGCAAGTGTACGGGGCTGAAGCCATGGGCAGAAAATGTGATTACGGCTGGTTCAAATGCTTTCGACAAGTAGAACCCCAGACATGATCGAGCAAATGCTGGAACGAGATCGGTGACTGGCTCTATGATTGATGGCAGAGGAATTGGACATTAGCAAGGACACCATCGTCTGCAAAGATTGGAATAAGCTGAAGACCTATTCCCGGTTTGTGCTACACGAGTTGACAGACAAACAGAAAGGAAAACGGATAGAAACCTCTGGAGATTTCATTACTATGTGTGACCAGGATCCATCCTTACTGCGAACCATCGTTACAGGGGATGAGACCTGGTGCTACCAGTTTGCTCTGGAATCCAAGCGGCAAATTGATGGAATGGCGTAAACCATCTTCCCTGTGACCCAAAAAGAGTTCTGTTTCCCTGCCTCAAGAGCGCCATGAAAGGTGCACATTTTGCGGAAGTGGCAGCAGTCCAAGAATGTGTGACGACGGTCTGGGATCGATTCCTAAAGAGGCTTTTGCTGACAGTTTCCAGAAGCTTTTTGAACGTTGCCAAAAGTGTGTTGTGAAGGATGGTGACTATTTTAAAAGCCAATAAAAGTAATTTGTTTGTATCCCGTTTTGTTTGTTTTCTAATACCATTCACCAAACTTCTTAGACACACCTTGTGTGTGTATATATATATATATATATATATATATATATATATATATATATATACACAGTATCTCACAAAAGTGAGTACAACACCCCTCACACTTTTGTAAATATTTTATTCTATCTTTTCATGTGACAACATTGAAGAAATGACACTTTGCTACAATGTAAAGTAGTGAGTGTACAGCTTGTATAACAGTGTAAATTTGCTGTCCTTTTAAAATAACTCAACACACAGCCATTAATGTCTAAACCACTGGCAACAAAAGTGAGTACACCCCTAAATGAAAATGTCCAAATTGGGCCCAATCAGCCATTTTCCCTCCCCGGTGTCATGTAACTCATTAGTGTCACAAGGTCTCAGGTCTGAATGGGGAGCAGGTGTGGTAAATTTGGTGTTATTGCTCTCATACTGGTCACTGGAAGTTCAACATGGCACCTCATGGGAAAGAACTCTCTGAGGATCTGAAAAAAACAATTGTTGCGCTACATAAAGATGGCCTAGGCTAAAAGAAGATTGCCAAAATGCTGAAACTGGGCTGCAGCACAGTGGCCAAGACCATACAGCGGTTTAACAGGACAGGTTCCACTCAGAACAGGCCTCGCCATGGTCGACCAAAGCAGTTGAGTGCACATGGTCAGTGTCACATCCAGAGGTTGTCTTTGGGAAATAGTGAGTTCTACCAGCATTGCTGCAGAGGTTGAAGGGGTGGGGGTCAACCTGTTAGTGCTCAGACCATACACTGCACGCTGCATCAAATTGGTCTGCATGGCTGTAATCCCAGAAGGAAGCCTCTTCTAAATATGGTGACAAGAAAGCCTGCAAACAGTTTTCTGAAGACAAGTAGACTAAGGACATGGATTACTGGTCTGATGAGACCAAGATAAATGTATCTGGTTCAGATGGTGTCAAGCGTGTGTGGCGGCAACTAGATGAGGAGTACAAAGACAAGTGTATCTTGCTTACAGTCGACCATGGTGGTGGGAGTGTCATGGTCTGGGGCTGCATGGGTGCTGCTGGCACTGGGGAGCTACAGGTCATTGAGGGAACCATGAATGCCAACATGTACTGTGACATATTGAAGCAGAGCAAAAAATGAGGGTGTGACCTGGTACAGCCAAATGGCAGGCCTCCATCCCTACTATGGTTAGTTTAGGAAAGAAGGAAAAATGGGACTTTAAATGAAGCCCGCCATAACAATTTTAATAGAAATGGGTACACGCATGTATGTACAATGAATAGGTTTATTGAACACAGTCTAGAAATTCATTTATAACTGCTGAAAATACATTAAAACAAATAATTGGTAGTCACATGACTTACACTAGAATTATCTTGCTCATAGCATATACAGTTGATAAAATGACATAATAGACATGAACAAAAATGAGATGCACTAGAAATACATGTATTTACACACAATGAAGTAAAATAACATTTTTGGTATCAATAGCACTCTACGCGTTTCATGGTGTTTCAGCCACTCATCAGGAGTGTGATATAGTGATGTACTGTAAAAAATATTGAATATTAGTAATGGTGCCTTGTAAAGGGAAGCAAAAAGTCTAATGCCCCGTACACACGGTCGGACTTTGTTCTGACGGATGTTGGCTCAAACTTGTCTTGCATACACACTGTCACACAAAGTTGTCGGAAAATCCGATCATTCTAAACGTGGTGACGTGTATGTTCAATAAACCTATTTATTGTACATACATGCGTGTACCCATTTCTATTAAAATTGTTATGGCGGGCCTCATTTAAAATCCCATTTTTCCTTCTTTCCTAAACTATACTGAAGCAGAGCATGATCCCCTCCCTTCAGAGACTGGGACATAGAGCAGTATTCCAACATGATAACGACCCCAAACACACCTCCAAGATGATCACTGGTTTGCTAAAGAAGCTAAAGGGGAAAGGTGATGGACTGGCCAAGCATGTCTCCAGACCTAAACCCTATTGAGCATCTGTGGGGCATCCCCAAATGGGAGGTGGAGGAACGCAAGGTCTCTAACATCCACTAGCTCTGTGATGTCGTCATGGAGGAGTGGAAGAGGACTCCAGTGGCAACCTGTGAAGCTCTGGTGAACTCCATGCCCAAGAGGGTTAAGGCAGTGCTGGAAAATAATGGTGGCCATACAAAATATTGACACTTTGGGCCCAATTTTGGACATTTACACCTAGGGGTGTACTCACTTTTGTTGTCAGCGGTTTAGACATTAATGGCTGTGTGTTGATTTATTTTGGGGGGACAGCAAATTTACACTGTTATACAAGCTTTACACTCACTAATCTACATTGCAGCAAAGTGTAATTTCTTCAGTGTTGTCACATGAAACGATATAATAAAATATTTAAAAAAGTGTGAGGGGTGTACTCACTTTTGTGAGATACTATATATATATATATATATATATATATATATATATATAGCACTAACTCTCTGTGGAGCTGCTGGTTTAAAGCAGGCTTGTTACCTTCACTCTCGATACCTCTGTTTCACCGGCACCGGGTCTAGGGTTCCGTTGAGTTTACCTATAAGTTTACGATATAAGCACCAAACACTTGAGTAGGTTTTCCAATGCTTTAATGAACAAATGAAGGAAGTAGCAGGAAAGAGGCAGAAGGAAAGCTGCAGGGAAGCTCAAATACCTTTCCTTAGTATTCTCCAGAACATTCTTAGTAATTGAACACTTGTAGTTGAATGCACTCCCCTTGTGGGATTCAATCTTTGCCTGCCTGGATAGACCTCTCTCACTTGTCTAGCAGCCAGTACGTAGCACGAACAAAAGTCTCTGCCACAGACTTGTTTGGTATAAAACCCATACGATCCTCTGCCACAGGATGTATTGGTTTGCGATGAATATCAGACACAGTACTTGAACCTTTGGGCCAACCCGGCAGTACTATGCGGTAAAACTACTTTAGGATACGTCCTCCAACCGAGTCACGAGGCCCCTCTCCAGACCAGCACTCTGCATGATCCTTCCATGACGGGTCCTCCCCTGGGATCTCCTCGGTTGTCCAGCTTCTTCACTCAGGATAGACAACTCAGGACCGTTCCTCTGCTGCTGTGGTAGGCCCCTAGACAGGCTCCTGGGCCCACCCACACGCCGCAGTGACGTGGGCCTCCGAACCGGAGGACCACGAGGTGGTACTCTTAACGCATACCTGTCCGCCAGGAGGGCTAGCAGGTGGCTGGAAAATGAACCCCAGAACATGGCGTCTGTCCCATAAATACCCTCTCCCAGAATGCAACTCGGAGGACCATCTCCGTTATCTCCGGGAAAGAGGAGCACTCATACGCTTCAACACGTTGCTTTTCCAACACTGGCCCATGGTGACAACGACACCCATCGGCACAGTGTGGAACTACACGCAACGTCAGCCAAGCTGGAACAGAGGCAAATATAACTTCCTATAATAAGTGACCCACTAGATTTACCAGCGCTACACATATACATATACATATATATATATAATCCAATAATAAATCACCCAATCGCCTTTTTTTGTGGATTGTCTATAGGACAGTGATTGCAGCCCATCTGACTGGTGGATGTGATCTCCGTCTAAATCAATGTACAACTCCCTCTTCAACGTATGACAAAATGTTAACAATTCTCTAGCTTTGCCTCAGTTCACTTTAGCAGCTGAAAAAACACATGAAATGTATAAGGATTTGTTTTTCTGAGAGTTTAAGATTTAAAATCATTACATATCCCAGGAGGTTGCGGGAGGAAAATCCTTCTCATTCGAGTAAGCAGACCTTGTGCAGATCTGGCACATGCGCAGAAAAAGACCTGGAACTGTGACTGTTTATAATTTACTCTATTAATGGAGGAAAAGTAATACCTCCTGAGATAGGTGACATTGGTATCCCAGAAGGTATTAATATCCTCCATTCACAGAACAGTATGTAAGCAGTCAAGACACCATATCTCTCTCTCTGTGCATGCATGAGATCTGTTACACCATCATCAGTAAACCAGCTGAAAAGCAGCAAGAGATAGCCAGCTTCCCATGACATAAAAAAAGATGATTTTGGCATGGGACAGGACCTCTGTAATGAGAGCAAGGTGACAGAGAAGGACAGTTCTGGATATGATGGGCTTGTAAATTTGTGATTACAGTAGAAAACGAGTGCCAAATGTAAGTGGTGCTGGAAAAAATCATTTGGGAGGGTGAAGTTCTGCATAGGTCAATGCAGGCTCAGCTCTAGGGTATATAAAAAATTATTGTTTAATATGTGCCCTGTTCACACTATAACGCTGCATTGAGGTGCATTGTGGTGCACTGCATAAAAATGCTTTCGATCTACACTTTTACAAAGCGCAATGCATGGCTCTGTATGTCACTGCAACATGATGTGTTAAGGTGTATATATAGATCTATCACAACTCACTAACAGAATTGCAGTACTCCTGCAAATTGGTGGAGTATTACAAGTTACATAGTTACATAGTTACATAGTAGGTGAGGTTGAAAAAAGGCACAAGTCCATCAAGTCCAACTCATGTGTGTGGTTATATGTCAGTATTACATTGTATATCCCTGTACGTTGTGGTCGTTCAGGTGCTTATCTAATAGTTTCTTGAAACTACTGATGCCCCCCGCTGAGACCACCGCCTGTGGAAGGGAATTCCACATCCTTGCCGCACATATGCCCCGTACACACGGTCGGACTTTGTTCCGACATTCCAACAATAAAATCCTAGGATTTTTTCTGACGGATGTTGGCTCAAACTTGTCTTGCATACACACGGTCACACAAAGTTGTCAGAAAATCCGATCGTTCTAAACGCGGTGACGTAAAACACGTACGTCGGGACTATAAAGGGGGCAGTGGCCAATAGCTTTCATCTCTTTATTTATTCTGAGCATGCGTGGAACTTTGTCCGTCGGATTTGTGTACACACGATCGGAATTTCCGACAACGGATTTTGTTGTCGGAAAATTTTATATCCTGCTCTCAAACTTTGTGTGTCGGAAAATCCGATGGAAAATGTGTGATGGAGCCTACACACGGTCGGAATTTCCGACAACAAGGTCCTAGCACACATTTTCCGTCGGAAAATCCGACCGTGTGTACGGGGCATTACAGTAAAAAACCCTCTACGTAGTTTAAGGTTAAACCTCTTTTCTTCTCATTTTTAATGAGTGGCCACTAGTCTTGTTAAACTCCCTTCTGCGAAAAAGTTTTATCCCTATTGTGGGGTCACCAGTCCGGTATTTGTATTGAAATCATATCCCCTCTCAAGCGTCTCTTCTCCAGAGAGAATAAGTTCAGTTCTCGCAACCTTTCCTCATAACTAATATCCTCCAGACCCTTTATTAGCTTTGTTGCCCTTCTTTGTACTCTCTCCATTTCCAGTACATCCTTCCTGAGGACTGGTGCCCAGAACTGGACAGTATACTCTAGGTGCGGCCGGACCAGAGTCTTGTAGAGCAGGAGAATTATCGCTTTATCTCTGGAATTAATCACCTTTTTAATGCATGCCAATATTCTGTTTGCTTTGTTAGGAGCAGCTTGGCATTGCATGCCATTGCTGAGCCTATCATCTACTAGGACCCCCAGGTCCTTTTCCATCCTAGATTCCCCCAGAGGTTCTCCCCCAGTGTATAGATTGCATATTTTTGCCACCCAAATGCATTATTTTACATTTTTCTACATTGAACCTCATCTGCCATGTAGTTGACCACCTCATTAATTTGTTCAGATCTTTTTGCAAGGTTTCCACATCCTGCGGAGAAGTTATTGCCCTGCTTAGCTTAGTATCGTCCGCAAATGCAGAGATTGAACTGTTTAACCCATCCTCCAGGTCGTTTATGAACAAATTAAACAAGATTCACTTCACAAGTAGTGAAGTGAAGTCTGGAAAGTAATCATAATGTATCAAATATCAGTTTCAGAGGTATTTAAAGACACATTTTGTTGCAAGATTGTCTCAAAAAGGCAACACAATAATTACATGTGTATAAAACCAACACTAGCATTGATCTGGCGCAAGGTATCTCCAGCTCTATTCACACCTATGCCTGTTGCTTTTGAGCATTTCTGCAGTGCTTTTTGCTGTGTTTTCCGTGTTTTCAGACACATGTTTTTTATGATGTGTTTTTAATGCTTTTGTTTCTTTTTATTTGGCCAATTTGTTGTTGGGCAGATGAAATAATGCAAAACACACTACATGCTTTTCGGCAGCATCTACATTAAAGTCTATTGAACCAAAAAGCAAATAAAAGCAGCATTTTGTGCTTTAAAAAGTCCCTGACCCTTTCCAAAAATGCAAAGGCAGAAAAATGCAATAATGTGAATGTGTTCCATAGAAACCCATGTTTAAAAACATGTCCTGCATTTCTGCAAAAAGCATGAAAAAACACACTGGTGTGAATGGAGCCCTGGTACAAATAGATTTTACAGTGTGCTAGTAAATCCATGAGTCTGGTAATTAGCACTTCTGTGCTTTTTTTTTTTTTTTTTGGTAACCCATACACAAACTAATACCAGCCCTACCATCACAGGAAAAGCTTATATGGGTCAAAATAGATAATGCCATTACTATTTTTTGTTTGACCACTCTTTCAGATAAAAGATAAAAGATCTAAAACTTGCATACTAAGAGTCTATGAAAGACAAGATGTCAGCTAAGCAAAAAAAAGTATTAAACTTGACTTCTGATATTATTAATTTCTAAATATATCATAGTTATACGAGTGGTAGGTTAGGAAACACTGTGGGCATATGTGTGAAACCATTAAGATATAAAATATGTAGGAGTATATCACTAAATTATTTTAAGTGCTTGCTTCTGTGCTTTAGTTTTTCCACACATATTCCACTGCAAACCCTGCCCTTCTCTTGTCAATCCAAAAAAAATTGGTAGGATGGTTACAGTTTAATTTTTGAAAGGTCTAACCTTTTATCTACTGCCATCTTGCGCAGCTATAAACCTGCACAGATATGATGGGCACAACCTTATGTATCTTTTTGGATTGCACTATCAGATGTTTGACCCCACTATTTGTTCCTTAGGGAAAAGAATGAGTGAAATTTGTAGAGAATGGTTTGTACTGTAACCCTCTGGATGTAAGAGGGGGGAAAACCAGTTTGCCTGCACACCCTCTGCTTGAGTCCCTTTTGGCTTATTACTTTGGAACATCAAGCAGCAGCACTGCAATCAACCAAGATACCCTGGCATTAAAGCCATGTTTCATCCATGATGAGTTGATAAAACATTGTTCTCCAAAGGGGTTTGTACCCCAAATCAAATATTGAAGTGTAACACCCACCAGTGTCTGCCAAGGACGAGATATCATTAAAAGGGGACTATTTTACTTGGCATAATTTGGCAAAATTTGGCAATAACCCACAGATAAGCTTGGGTGGTAAAATGAAAAGAAATGTTGAGTTCCTAATACTGTGTCTATGATGGTATTGCCATTTAGGAAAGTCACAAAAAATAAATGAATAAAAGGTATTATACAATAGAATTATATACAATTTGTTTAATAAAAATGACTTTGAAATGAGAAAAATAGACATATAACTATATAGAACAATCACATCAATCCAGTTGTGTGGACATTCAAGGTTCTGTTTAAAGTTCTATTAAGTTCTCTAATGCAAAATATCAGATAATGATGAAAACCTCAGCACCCACGGTGTTTGGTGTGTGTTACTCTTTATAATTTTGTGATTGATTTGCTTGAATTTTTTGAAAATGCTCTGTTTGTTGCTTGATTTTTTTCAGGTGGCTCAGTCCCCTTGGAGGGTCCCATGGAGTAACCATTGCAAGCACGCTCCTAACAGGCATGTAGGAGGGTTTGCAGGGCAAACCACTCCTCTGCTCCCCCTTCTCTCCTCCTCTCTGTCTTTGCACTGTCGGTAGTGAACTGTGCATGTGAAGTATCCTGAAGTTCAGGGAAGTAGCAATGTGTTCAGCAACCTGGAGCCAGTGGCAGTAAACAGGGAAAGTATGTAAGTGTTTGTACACACCGGGACTTGTAAATGTATGTGTGCGGAGCGGTCTGCCTGGAGTTCAGCTTTAACGCAGATAAATGTTTCCATTTATCAAGGTGTGAACCACATTATATGAATAAGTGTCACCAGCAAGAGATGACATTCTGATTACCTGCTGTAGAAAAGGCACAAGCATACTTGATGACTCATTTCAACCAGTAACCTAATAGACCATAGTTAGGTAGTGCAGTCACGCCAGTGGTCTGGCCATGGTTATATTAACTGTGTAAATGCCTTTTCAGTTTGCTGGTTACCCATGAGCACAATCAGCTAATAATTATAAAATAACTATTCAAAGTGATTCTAAAATAAATAGTTTATTTTACAAAATATATACAAAATTATATATTCTACTGCTAAACAAACACTCAGTATATATAACATTCATAGATTATGAATTATGATTATAAACACATCAGACATTCATCATCTTGTTCTTTTTCTGTTTTTAATTTGCTATATTTCCAATTCTCATAAATTGGGAAGAGTTATAAGAAAGATCTACCATTTTTTACTTATACCAATTTATGTAACATACAATAAAAGGTTTGGCTCCCTCAAAAATAATATTTCCATTACATATGGAGTGTGGCTTCTTTAAATATTCACACGGGGGCTGCAAGATCTTCCCACCATAATTTTAGATGTATTCCGGCCTACTTTGGAGATTTACTTCACCCCCAACAGGAAGGTTGTCCAGTAGTGAAGTTGTTGAGGACTAAGTATATATAATATGGTAGATTTCGCTGGTTATTTGCAACACATTCACTCTATGTGAAGACCTTACTACATGAACCAATGTATTTTATCATTCTTCAGGCTAAAATGGCATTTTGCTTTTCCTGTAATACCTGCTTTCAGATAACAATATATTTTTTTGACCTAATTGGCTATACAATTTTGATTTTGACCAAAGATGGGTTACTTGGGTCTATGTTGACATACATTTCTTTTCTTTAGCCTGGGTACCATGCATGGTACACAATAAAGTAGCCTGAACCTTGCATTTGCAAGGGTAATACAATGAAGATGTCTTTGTTGTGCTACTGATTTTTTCTTAGGTTATGATATATTTTAAAGAATTATTTGCTTCCTATTTTTCAATAAAGCTCTATAACTACAGAATACATTGTGGCTTTAATGGGGATCAGACAGATAGAACTTTAAACTTTTGACCTGGATGAGAAAGACAACAAAGAGGTCATTTAATGCTAGGGACCAATGTGTGTCTCAATATTAGCTTCCCTTGCAGCTCTCAGCACTTAATCACACGCTGTTCCAGAACCATAAAGGAAGTCAGTGGTGGAAGACCAGGCGCTTTGATTGCCAATCTGAACAGGGAAGAGATAGCTCTAGAGCAATAGCAGCTAACTGCAGGTCCCACTCGAATCAATGTCCTAATGGTGAAGTATCTCCAGTAAGGGGCCAGCAGCCCAACAAATGTTATTACAGTTTATCCAGGGGGCAAATGACTCCCTGCCAATCCAGCAGAGATATTTGGGAACAGCCACTGGTGACTTGCTTTTGAAGTTGTCATGATCCTTGATTTATAATTTGGTGAGCCACTAACCTTAAACAGGCACATGCATTGTAGGTATCAGGGCATGTAAACATGCTTGTTCCAGCCCTGGAACTTGTACCTGCAAAAGTAAATCAGCATTGATAGCTCCCATTGTTCTAACTCAGGGGTCTCCAAACTTTCTAAACAAAGGGACAGTGTACTGTCCTTCAGAATCTGTGGGGGTCAGACTGAGGCTAGTGGGAGTAGAAAATGTCCTGGTGTTAGTGGGAGTAAACAATGCCTCATCGTTGGTGTCATTGGTAGAAATAGTGCCCCATCATTGGTGTCATTAGGAGGAATTGTGCCCCTTCATTGGTGTCAGTGGGAGAACATATGCCCAACTGTTAGTGTCAATAGGAGGACACGTGCCCAATTGTTGGTGTCAGTGGATGGAATAGTGCCTTAAGGGCTGGATAAAAGCACACAAAGGACCACATCCAGCCCCCGAGCCACAGTTTGGAGACCACTGTTCTAACTCATAGATTTTCTTTACACTGTATCTAAACCGAAAAACAAAACATTTAATATTTTGCAGCCTACTAATCCTTAGATGTGGTGGATGCTGTAGTTATTTTAGGCTTTTTGTTCTTTTTTATTTAACAGAAGATTTGGCCAGTAACACACCTCCTCTCGTGAGGTGGCTCCTCTATCTATGGAGGAACAATGGAGACGACTTTGGACAGGAGCATTGTCTGGATAAATAAGTGACTAAAAAATTAGAGCTTAACTCCAGCTAGCACTTTTAAGCAGTTACAAAACATTTTTTTTCCATAAAGGATTATCTAATGCTGGCCATACATTATACAATTGTCTTGTTCAATTTCCTTTAGCTTTATCTTCAACTATGTAGTACAAGGGCCTGCCGGACTGCATACAAATTGAAAGTGTTTAGGTTTGGCCTCATATAATACGGTTTTGGTAAATCGAAAGAAACATTGTACAAGGAAATTGTATAATGTATGGTCATAGACGTTGGCCATTGTAAGCACCCCTCTCAGTGCTAAATGGGTTGTCTCAACCTTCTAGTTGCCACTTTTGCTAGACAGCTTGGTCTGGTAAAGAAAGTTGAAAAATAACATACTTTCTGGCAGGATCACCAGGTAAAAATGGGGGGGGGGGGAACAAATGCAGCCACCACATTTAAGGATTGGTAAGCTGCAATATATTATCTAAACCCAAAAGCATTTGTGCTTTTGGCTTTAGGTATGCCTTAAGCACATTCTGGATTTGTGTTTCAAGCTACAGTATATATTACTCCTTTGTTTAAAGTCTTCTTTTACATACCCATATTGGCATTTTGAGAAGATATATAATGAAAGTCAATAATTGAGCGCAATTTTCAAAATAGATACAAATTATGTAATAATCACACAGGTATATTTCAGATCAACTGTCCATGAGCCAAACATATAGATGTCCTGTTTGTTTTCCTTATTTCCTGGTTTTCTTGGATATTTTTTGTAGTCAAATTAAAAAGTTACATTTTTGATAGGTAAAGTGCTGTTGATCAAAAAGTTGAATTTGTTTTCCAACAAAATGAGATCTTCTGTTCCATTAAAACATGGAAACTAAAAACATCTTGTAAGTCATCTGCCAACAGGGAAGATAATCAGGTTGAGAAATGCTACTGCATACCTCGAGTACAAAGAGATATAAACAATTTCCCCTATACAGGGAATGAGTTAGCTGGATGTTACCTTCAAAAGCTGTTGTCAATTGTAAGACCAGATAGAAATTCATGGATCTTCATAGTTTGTAAAGGCCAAAAAAAGATTTTTCTTCATCAGTACTGATTAGTTCGACATCAGAAACATTGACATACAAGACATCAGCACGAGTGAGGTTAAATACTGCTCCAAGGTAACTGTGTCTTGACCAAGTGTAATGCGACTTGCAAATGAGCTGTTCTGTACTTTCCATGAGTTTCATCACACCTGGATATCGGGATGGTTTTTTATAGACAATATGTGTCAGTTCCAAAGTATCTTTAGGGCATTCTGTATGTCTAAAGTAGATGGAAGAATATAAGAAGTGTAATCCAGTTTCATTTACCACTAATCCTCTGTTCTTGTACTGAATGCCATTAGTAAAAGCACGTCCTTTACTGTCTTCCCAATCTAAAGGCAAATTCGAACACTTCTTTGCTGAAATTTAAAATAAATAGTTAATAAATTATAACCTATTTATTTTACTTTACATCATAAGTTATAGTCTGACTTAAACCAAAGCCTTTAAAGCAGAACGCTAGCCAAAAAGTTAAACAAAGAAGATTAGGGTTTTTTTTATACCTGCCAAAAGATTTATATTTCTGACCACTGAGCCCTGAGATTTATACAGCCTTATCACAATGGCACAGCCTGGTGGATGGCACCACATTTTCTTTTGCAGTTAAAGTATTACTAAACCCAGGATCCTGCATTCACTATATCTAGTCTCCCACAGTACACAGAAAATGGAAATGCAAAAGTTTTAGTAAACAAACTGATAAATACCTTTTCTCATCAGCAGTTAGAGCAGTCTTGTCACTTTTATCAGTGTCTGTTTAAAGCTTGTAGGAGGCACTCTACTTTATTGGTTGATCTCGCCCTGGGGATATTTGGTTCATATCGGGTCTGGAGACTGAGTCCTCTATGGTTAATTGACTCAGCGGTAATGGATCAAGGGCTTGTTGACATGAACTCCTATTGAGCCACTAACAGACGCAGTGCCAACATACCGGTGGTCTGGGATGCCTTTAAGGCCACCATGCGCGGTATGTTTGCATCGGCTATTGGGAAGGCCTGTAAGGCGCCTCAGTCTAAATTGGTGGATGCAGAGCAGAAGCTTACTGATGCTGAGACTCAATATTCTGCCTCTCCTACTACAGATACTTATGCTACCTGGCAACACAAAGTTAGAGCATTGGATTTAGTACTCTTGGAACGTACTCAGAAAAAACTATTATGCCATAATCAGTGAATTTTCGAGTTTGGCGATAAGAATAGTCATCTCCTAGCATATCATTATAGACCTGATTCCCAACCCTGCACTATTCCTAGAATTAAAGACTCCAGTGGTGTCATAGTGGAACAAACTGCTGACAGAGTGGAAGCCTTTGTTATATTTTATTCTACTTTATATACTACTAGGGCCCATTATACCATTGTGGAATTGGATGATTACCTATTTGATATTCATTTTCCTAGATTATAGACAAGCCAGATTTTACTCTTGGATGCTCCCCAGACTCCTGATGAAATGGGAAAGGCTATACAATCCTTTGCCCATAATAAAACATCAGGTTTGGACAGTGTCCCTATAGAATGGTATATGTGTTATAAAGAAATTCTGATTCCAAATTTACTTTGAGTCTTTAACTTTGCTCTTGAGGAGGGGCAATTACCACCTTCTATGTCGGAAGCATTGATTGTGCTCATTCCGAAACCCCATAAAGACCATCTCTAGGGTGAATCATATCGTCCTATCTCTTTAATTAATTCAGATGTCAAAATTTTGGGTAAAGTCCTTGCCCGTAGACTGAATGAAGTCATCTCTACCATTATTAGCTCGGACCAAACAGGTTTTATTCTGGGCCCTGCTACTTTCATCAACTTAATTTTTATTAGACTTTTTACTAATATGCAGGCCAGTCATGATACCATTGGATCTAGGGCTGTTTTGGCACTAGATATGCACAAGGCTTTTGATTTGGCTTTTGATTTGGCCGTTCTTACAGGAGGTCCTGGCAAAATTTGGCTTTGGCGATACCTTTCTTAGATGGATTCAATTATTATATAGCAAACCTAGGGCTAGACTGAGAGTGGATTACTCTATTTCTGGATCTTTTCCTATATCAAGGGGTACTAGACAAGGATGCCCTCCATCGCCACTGCTATTCGCTTTGGCGATAGAACCATTGGGCGAGTTGCTACGTTCTAGTTCCTCCGTTAATGGTCTGGTGCTTGGAGGTCTGGAGGAGCTGGTGTCCATTTATGCGGACAATATGTTTATATATTTAGCCAATCCCCAATCTTCTCTTCCTACTTTATTGTGTATTATTCAGGATTTTTGCCACTATTCTGGCTTCAGAGTAAATTGTGAGAAATCCCTTCTGTTTTTATTAGATCAGGCCGCATCGGTTGCCTTACCATCCTCATGCCCTTTAAAAATTGTCACGAGTTTCCGTTATCTGGGTATTATAGTTCAGCAGCCCATTTCCTTATATATTAAAAATAATTTAGACCCTCTTATTAGAAAACTTAAAAGTACCTTAAAAATATGGGCTAAGCTCCCCCTAACCCTACTAGGGAGGATAAATATATTTAAAATTATATTCCTGACATGTTTCCTCTACATACTGAGTAATTCTCAGGTATATATTCCTAAACGCATATTCCAAGAGATTGATTCTATCCTTACTTCCTTTATTTGGGGAGGAAGAGCTTCGGATTGCTAAAGATATGCTGCAATTACCTGTATTGTAAGGAGGCCTTGCACTCCCTAATCTCCAAACCTATTATATTGCCTCCCAATTGGCCCATGCCCATTGGTAGTTCTACCCTGAAGTTAATAATGCAGCCACAGCTCTGGAAGCTGCTATTCTTACGTCCTATGAATCACTACAAAATGTAATTCATCATCAATCAACGAGGTGCAGGGATAGTATGAATGTTCTGCCTATGACCTTGCGAATATTCAAACTTTCAAAACTGCTCCCATCAAGCACAACCACTGTGTTCTCCCCTAATGCTCCTTTACGGAACAACCCGTGCCTGCAGGAATTTTTTAGTTATCTCCAGCTATGACATACTGCAGCAGCACAATTACGTCTAGTAATATTTCTATGCAACCCTCTCCCCTGGAACATCTGTTGACTCAACCCTCTCACTCTACATATTATTTGTCCTTATTACACTTATTACACTCTACAATTGATAGACTTAGCCTCACAGAGCTTAAATGGCACTCTGATATAACGGAACTTACAGAGGAAATCTGTCAGGAAATTCTCCCTCTACAGGTCCCCACAGTTATTTCCTCTAGGGATAAAGTTATACAGACTAAATTATTGTATAGGTCATATTATACTCCGTGTCTGCTCTTCTGCTTGAACAGACTACCCTCTGCTGTTTGCCCCAAGTGCTCTCCTATTGATGGCACATTTTATCATATGATGTGGGAGTGTCCACCGGTCAGATTGTTCTGGTTGGGGATCACCGCTTTTATTAATTCTATCACACAAATACCTAATGTATACAACCCCTTAAGGTGCCTCTTGGGCTATATTGATGATGATTCTCTTTCCAAAAACAAGCAGCTTTTTCTACGTTAACTCTGTTCTATGCTAAAAAATCTATAACTATGCAATGGATGTCACCGACCTCCCCTACCATAGCTTTCTGGCTTACTCTCATTAATCAGGCAATTCCACTATACAAGTTAACATGTATGAGGCCAGGAGCTGCCCGCATAAATTCCATAAAATCTGGGACCTGCGGGTGAGTTCAGATCGCATAATACCATCTGCTACCTAAGTTAATGGCCGGGGATGGGAATCTACTGTAGATTCTTTTTCACTTCCCTTTGACCAAACGTATTCCTGTATATCATTGTTTTGACATTTTTATTTTTATCGATGTGATGGAATTTATGATGTATGAATATTATAACTATGCTATGTCATGTATAGTGAATGAACATATTGTTTACTGCGTACAATGATATTTACATGCTGTTTGCTCTATTTTCCTTGCTTTTTTTCTTTTGTACAATAAAATTAGCCTTTTTAAAAAAAGCTTGTAGGAGGAATTATCATTCTCCCTTCACTGTCCTATGAGGCTGCAGGACCCCGACCCTCTATCTGGACAGTGCTCATTGGCCCTGTGGTGATCAAATGCACTCTCCCAAAAAAAATCTCTCTAGCAATACACACCAAACTGAGCATGTGCAGAGTGACTCCAGGGCTCTGTTCTATCAGGAGATGGATTAGGGACAGAGGAAGAAGGGGGGGTCAAAGGAGAAGAAAGGATCAAACAGTCTTTTTACACAATGTAGAGGATTCATTCTTTAGGTGAGTATAACAAGCATGCTTTACTGCATATACAGCCTGATTTTACTGTTGTGGGCTTAGTAACACTTTAAAAGGATAGTTCACCTTTACAAAAAAAACTGCCTGGTAAGAGATGTTTGTAGATTAAAACAAACTGTGCAGCTCTGACTAAAGATAAATAATACCCTTGCTATAGGTGTAGGCCATTTAAATACCTTATGAAGCCTGACTGGAATACTCCCAGGACATTGCTAAGTAGACCCAGGATGTTGCTAAGTGAGGCCTATTCATCACTGCCCACCTCCACCATCGCAGGAGTGAGCTCTTTCTCTGATTCAAACCCCATCACATATTCTTTCTCTCCCCTGATGTGGTGGCTCTAAGCTCACCATTTGAGAACTCACTCTTATGATGGTGGAGGTAAGCAGTGATGACTAGGCCTCACTTACGTCCTGGGAGTATTCCAGTTAGGCTTCATAAGGTATGTAAATGGCCTACACCTATAGCAAGGGCTTTATTCAACTTTAGTCAGAGCTGCACAATTTGTTTATATCTACAGATGCCCCTTATCTGCATAGGCAGTTTTGTGGTAAAGGTGAACTATCTCTTTAAGGATTACAGTGGTATCATCTCCCCACCCCTGAATGCTGACTGGGCAGTGAAGGAGCAGCAGATGACTGCTGTCGTGATTTCTCTGGTTACTCTACTCTCTCCTATCAGACTGTTCTTTGTCATCACAATTATATGCAGCACACTCGATTGGCTCCCAGTCAGTGCCAGGACCTTTAACACCCAAGGAGAAAAGGCTTAAGTGACTCATTCCCCGTTCGTAAGCTGTGAACTACTTCAGCATAGGTTGCAGGTGCTGCCCTTTTTACACCTTCCTTGTGCTGAAGCATCTCTTCTGC
Source organism: Aquarana catesbeiana (assembly GCF_042186555.1). Taxonomy (NCBI): domain Eukaryota; kingdom Metazoa; phylum Chordata; class Amphibia; order Anura; family Ranidae; genus Aquarana; species Aquarana catesbeiana. The sequence continues at coordinate 256,635,760 of NC_133330.1, forward strand.
CAACCCATCAGCCCGGTCCTGCTCCCAGTACCACCCTTCCCTCAACCAGTCTAAATGCTGTTATATAGAGGACTGTAAGGAGCTAATATCAAGTCAAATTCAGGTACTTATACCAGTTACATATAAAAATAACTTTAATGATTTATGAATTAATATATATCTGCATTGATTTAGTGTATTTATATCAGCCAGGAGTTCAGCTTTAGCTAAAGTATAACACCAAATTTTACACAAGAGTTATTACACTCAAGACTGAGACTCCAGTGGTAGGTTCTCTGGACTTGAGTTCCAACCTGTTCATCTACTGCACCTGAATTGAGCAAATTGCATACTTCCTGTAGAACCTTTCATATACCTGAAACTAGGATAGGAAATTTGACTGCAGAGACCATGGGAGTTAAAAAGACACCCTTAGCTAATTCAATTTTACAGCATTCACCAAAAATCCAAACATCTGAATATCAGCTTTGGGTGGATTGGTTGTGTAAGAAAAATAAATTCAATGAGTACCACTGAGCACCATCAGATGTGTTCAGTAGAAAATGTATCTCACTCCCTGTAAACGGCTAGACAGCTATAAAATGTTAGATTTCCCATTACGCTCTGCTCTGTCAAGACACATAAACGGGCGAATCTCCCCAGCAGAGACATAGGGGTTGATTTACTGGAGGCATACAGGTTGTTTACTTTGTAAGGTAAATTGCACTGTGCAAGGAAATTTTGCCCAGAGCTTAGTGAATGTGGTGAAGTTTTACTTTGCAAAGAGTACCCAATCAAAGGAAAAAAAAAACAGCATTTTTCCTACATATGATTGGATGATAGAAGTCAGCAAAGCTTCACCACATTAACTAGGCTCCGGGGAAACTTCCCTTCCAAAGTGCAACTTCCTTTGAAAAGTGAACAGGCTATTTGCCTTTAGTTAATCAACCCCATAGACAACAATATAAACTATTAGATATGCTTTAATTATATATTTTTTTAAAACATAATTTACCTGTTACATGGGCAGCTTGTCTGCTTAATTTTTTCTCCGGGGTTCCCCCTACAGAAAGAGGAACAGCAATGAATGTTCAGTCTTGAAAGGAACAAGATGTTTTTTATTAGATTACCAGAACAAGCTCAAAGTTTATACACTGGAATATCTCACCTATTAACTTCTCTTTGGAAGGACTTAACATTGAGGCAGCATCACCAGACTACGGAGAAAAGAAAGCACAATAGGTTTAATTTAGTTACATATCTTTTAAATGTATATGAGATCAATAGGTTAGGCCTTCTACATAATGGGGGAGATTTACTAAAACTGGTGCACACAGCATCTGGTGGAGCTGTGCATATTACCCAATCAGCTTCTAGGTTTCATTGTCAACGCTTAATCAAACAAGCGGAAGTTAGAAGCTGATTGGTTACTATGCACAGCTGCACCAGATTCTGTGACATGACCACACAGGGGAAATCCCAGGACCAGTTCACACCTGTAAGGTGAATTTTCTGGTGCATTGCATTTCAGGGGAATTTATTTTCTATACTTGGCTTGCAGAGCTCTACTGGAATGGCTAAAGGACCAATATGTAAAATGTACTCTTTAGTTATACTTAGTAAAGATTTGTTTACACTCATAAATGTGGATTTTTTATACTTCAAGGTATTTTAGTTTCATTGCAGCCCAGTTATGGATAAGAAACCAAATCTACATAATTTTATTTATGCCATACTACACTGGCCCTCCAACATGACAAACTCCATAAGGTGCAGGATATTTCACTCCTGGGCTTCTCCTCACCTTTATGATTTAAATATTATGATAGTTAAATAAACGCTCTCATTTTTTCAGGTCATTGTATAGCTAGTAGTAGTTAATTGGACCCTCCAGTCTCTTCTATGGAGCAGCAGATATCAGCGGACACATGTCCATTGGCACCCACCGCCATAAACAGATAGATGGTGGTCCTATCCTGCATCTGTCTGGTGGATCAGATGGCATCGGATGGAAACAGACAGGTGTTTCATTTCCATCTGATTGCCCCATAGAGTAGAGTAGAACAGGTCTGTGTCCGCTCTGCAAAGCGGAACAGACACGGACCTGTCATCCGCCTGCTCAGCAGGGATCAGCAGAGAGATCCCCTGCTAAGCAAGCGGATTTTGCTTGGCGGAGGTGCCCATGTGAAAGAGACCTAATGCTGAAGACTTTTTGCAGCTTATAAAAGCAGCTTATTCAGTTATAACTAATTAAGCAGCTTGGATATGCTCCAGAATACCTTCAACACTAGAGAACGAGTGACTACTACTAGCTAGTTAAACTGTTTGCAAGAGTTCATCAAGCAATTTAAATCATCTGACAATTAACACATGGCTGCATTACAAATATATGAAGGCTTCCATTGCTGACTTATTTCTCCATCATATTAGAGACACAAACTGAGAACAAATCCAAAAAGAAAGGAACTTTCACAACTGAGCCATTCTGTGACTTATTGAAGTTAGACACAGCCAATCCTCTAGCATTTTCAGAAGAAGGCGAGTCGTAGCAGGTATACTTTAAGCAGACTCTTTGTAAGGGTTGATTGGGAGAAGCTGAAGAAGGTAAGCATGTTGTAGGGTCTCATTGAGGTTGATTTACCTAAACTGGGAATGCCAAATCTGGTGAAGCTCGGCATAGAAAACAATCAGCTTCCAGGGTTTTTTTGTGAAAGCTTAATTGAACAAGCTGAAGTCAGAAGCTGGGGGGCTACACCATGCACAGCTGCACCAGATTTGGCACTCTCCAGGTTTAGTAAATCAACCCCATTGTGTTATGGTAGGAAAAGCACCATGGTCCATAATAGACTTCAATCACTAACCAATAATGATCATTATTTGTCCTAAAAAAACGTTATTTTTCTCCAACAGGAGCTGGAGAGATCTTAAAATAAAAGGAACATGGCTAAAAATAATAATAAATGACCCCTCATGGGAAATGTTATCTGTACTTATTCACTTTCTTTATTAACATATTTGTATTATATACATCACCTTGCTCTTAGAATTTTGCTCCTTGCCCTTTTTCTATAATAAGCCTTGCTGAATTCTTGCACATCTATTATAAAAATCCTATCTTCTGTGAACTACATGTGCAACACTTAAAGTATCACCATCCAGACATGTTGTACACCACATCTTAACTATACACTGTAATTATTCAATTATCGCATTTAAGGTAATACGATGGTTAAAATAGCTTGCAGTATCATATGCACATGTACATTGGCAACAATGATATACTCAAGGATTGTTGGCTTTAGCACTAACCTCAAGATATTTGTTAACCATAACTCTAACTCCATGGAGATAATTGTAAATATCTATAACTATAGGACTGCAGGACAATATCATCTACACAGACTTAACAGCAGTGCTACCGTAATGCCACGTACACTTGACCGGACTTTACGGCATACTTGGTTCGGCGCACCGGAGTCCGTCGGACAATTCGATCGTGTGTGGGCTCCAGCTGACTTTTTTTCCACAAAAGTTCGACGGACCTAGAAATGAAACATGTTTCAAATCTTTTCGACAGACTCGAGTCCCGTTGAAAAGTCTGCTCGTCTGTATGCTAGTCCGACGGACAAAAACCGACGCTAGGGCAGCTATTGGCTACTGGTTATGAACTTCCTTGTTTTAGTCTGGTCGTACGTTATCATGTACAAATCCATCGGACTTTGGTTGATCGTGTGTAGGCAAGTCCGTCCATTCGGAAAGTCTGTCGAAAAGTCCGCAGGACAAAGTCTGCCATAAAGTCCGCTCGTGTGTACGCGGCATTAGAAGCACCTAAGACCCCTAGTCCTCGTAAATTCATAGGTACTTCAGACAAGTCTGTTGGCACTGCAGAGGACTTCACAAGCCATGAAAAAGACTACAATCAACAGGTGGGACTAGAAAATTAACATGCAAAAATCTCAATGGAGAGAGACATTTACAATTTAAACAGACAACAGTCTCAATTCAGAAAAGCTAACACAACCGGATAAGGGTCTTTATTTAAAAAAAGAGAAAAAACGTGGTTATTTCAAAGATTTAAAAATTATAATTACATGGTTAAAATAAAGTTCCTTATCCTTGTGTTAAAGCTTCATAAGATAAATCTAATGCAAACCTGTAACATAAGAGCACAAAATCACAATAACAATGAATGACATTCAGTGGAAAATAAAGCACATTTCATTAGTCCACGGAAACCAGATCCTAAAAATAATTTGCTTTCAATTTAAATTTGCACAGTTTATTACATTAATAATATCAGCACTAGGAGACTAGGGGAAAGTAATACACTTGCCTACCTTAGGTGGAGTTCCCCATTAAATGATCTACATTCAGGGCAAGTTAAATGAATATTCTTGTGTTATATGCATTTTAAATGCATTGAGTAAAATGGCATCCAACACATATACCATATTTCCCACAAACAAATAAAAATAAAATAAAATGCACACAACATTTTGTACCTCTTTGACTCGGTCAAGTTCCTTCTGCAGCTCCATTATTTTGTAAGTACCTATACCCACTCCAACCAATGCCAGGAGAACCAGAAGAAAAACGATGAAGAGATACACGCAAGTTCCATCTTTGCGCCTCTTCTTCCTGAAGTCTGGAAAAGGTGGTAGAGGTGGTGGGTACATAGATGCATGGGTCAAAACTGGTGGCCTTTGAGCTTCGTTTGTCCAGAAGACTGGATAGCCCATGGGTTGTTGCATATGTTCCATCTTCTCTGTTGCTGATGTAAAATGAGTCTCTGTAACTCAAGCAAGCATGTACTATATGTTTCACAAGAGGAAGAAGAAACTGTGGTTCCCTTTCTCACTTTCAGCAACTATATAGTATTAATATTGTTTCTCCCCGCCTTCTCACAGCTCATTTGTGTTCCACCGACTCGTCACCACTGTTCTTTCCTTTCATATACAAGACTACAGAAATACAACATGCTTTTGATTTGTACTGCGCAAATTGTTAATGTAGGCTGTAGAAGTCTTATAAGCCAGTTTGTTAGTCCACAACAGTCCACAACAATAAACTGACAGTCCAAACAATGCTGTGGTTTACTGACTTATGCAGATTGTTTTTTATCTTATTTAATTGATCATATAATAAAAAGTTTGAGCTCACAGCCAGAGACTGCATTCCGTAACTAGCCAACTCTTGAACGATGGCTGGGAACTCGGTCTGCCATGGAGTCCATCATGAAAATTATGTTAAGTATTTGATAGAAAAGCTTTCGTGTTCCTGACAGACTCCCTGGCAGCCTAAGTGTGGGAAATAACTAGCCAAACCACAGGGGCAGGTATGCAGATCAAAAAAACAACAACTTTAATTTATGCTATCAACCGACAGGATTCTTAGACCAAAGATTACAGAAGGTAAAGTTGCAGGTTCTATGCAATAATGCAACATGAAAGTATTAATGGAGGCCCATGAGGCCGCCTTGCAGATGACATCTGGAGTAACGTGTCAAGCCACCGCCCAGGAAGTCACCATGGAGGTGCCAAGTCCTTAGCTTATAAGCATGCTGGATGGTTTGGGCGATCCATGCCGCAATCGTTCTGGTCAAAGCACGTTTCACCTTGTTACTCCCAGACTGTAGGCTGAACAGGTGATCCGAGCATCTAAAGGAGGAAGTAGCTTGTAGGTATTCCTTCAGTGTTTCCCCTACATCCAGTGGGTGAGCCTCTGTGGCCTCTGGAGCTCAGAACATGGGCAATCTCTTGATCCTTATGGAACACAGACATGACTTTAGGATTTGAATCAAGCATGGGTATGAGTACCACCCTGTCCGCAAAGAAAGTAAAGAACGGTTCTCTGATCTCTGATACCCTCCTGGCCGACGTGATGGCTATGAGGAAGGCGGCCTTTGCGGAGAGATCTTTAATAGGAGCCAGATTGGTTTCCGTGACACTGAGACCTGAGAGTGACTCAAGAACAAGGGGACGATACCACTTGGGGAACTTTGACCTCCTCTGGGGCCTGAGTCTTGCCGCCCCTCTAAAGAACTGCCGGACCAGAGGGTGAACGGCTCATGACACTCCGGGGAAGGCTGACAGGGCTGAGACTTGGACCCTGAGGCAGCTGACCGACAGAGCCATATCTAGAACCGATTGTAAGAATTCCAGGATGCCTTGTATTCCTGGATCTCTGTATGATCTTCCTGCAGAGGATGAGAATTCCACGAACTTGGCCCGTAGACTTTATTCGTGCTTGTCCTTCTTGAACTCACGAGAGTGGAAATTACAGCTGAGGCACAACCAAGAGTTTCCAGCCTCTCCCTCTCAAGAACCAGACCATCAGTCTCAATAGCACTGGGCAAGGGTGCAGGACTGCCCCCTGATATAGAAGGTCCAGCCTGAGGAGAAAAGGTACCGAGTCTCGAAAGCTGAGCTGGGTCAGAAGGGGAAACCATGGCCTGTTCGGCCAGTAAGGAGCTATTACCACCATCTTGCCGGCTACTGCTCGGAGTCTCTGCATAAATCTGAGGATTACCGGGAACGAGGGAAAGGCATATGCCCTGAAGAAGCTCCGCTGATCTGTCAGGGCACCCACTCCAAAGGCCTGGCTGCAACGGCCCTGGGTGTAATACTTCTTGATCTTGAAATTGCAGGGGGATGTGAACAGGTCCACTTTGGGATCGACTCCCAAGGACAGAATCCACCTGAACGTCTCCATGTGAAGGGACTATTAATTGTTGTCTAGTTGTACGCGAGATAGGAAGTCAGGAGATGACTAAAGGCCTGAAGGGCGCACCAGGCTGCCCATAGCTGGGTCTCATCAGCCAAAGAGCCCGATATAGTGGTGGACTGGCTCTGCGTGCGGGTTGTACCCCACTGCTTCAGGGACTGCTGCACCACACGCTTCACTAGAGACTCCATTTGTTGGTTTTCAGTCTCTTTTTCCCAGACGCCCGGGCAAAGCATGGTTCACATAAAGATTTGCCCTCCGGGACCCGTGTCCAACATCCTCAGCAGGCTCTGTGGTTAGAGCGGCTGTCATGGCGGTGGGTGCGGTGTCTGGAGGAGGAATGGGAACATCTCCTCTGTTGATGGGTTCTAGACGGGGAGTCACGTCTGGTCCTGGATGAAGAATGCTGACGTTGCGGCCTTGCAAGGTGTCTGTCGTCCCGTGCCACAAACTGGCGATTTGACCTGGAAGGGCTGAATGAAAGAAAAGGACACATGTCCATTCGCAAACGTTTCCTGCCCCCCCTCACCTCCACTTACCTTGTGCATGAGGGCTGGCCGCAAGGAGGCGGTGACCTGTCCATGACACCCTATAGGATGAGCAGGCAAAAGATCCCACAGTCCGCAGGGGACAAAACAGTTCTAGGATAAGGGGCAGAAGGTACCTGGTAACCAAGAAAAGAAAATAAGGATTGGTACTTCCACTTTAAGAGCAGGCACTCCCCATGAACCATGGTCCTGGGCTGGTGCTTAACAGGTGGCAGACGTCCAGGGCTTGGGGAACTGCCACACACTGCCCGCAGGTAATCCCACAGAGCTAGGCTGACAGCCTTTTTAAAATCCCCGCCCTGGTGACGTCACCGCCACGCCCTGCTCGCGCCTGCACCATAGGGATCGGTCATCAAGCACCTGCGCGCCCACCGGGTCCTTCGCCGAGCTGCACCAAGCCTCAAGTTCACCCATGGTTTTGCGCATGCACAGAAGCTCGCCGCGACCCAGAAGAGAGACATAACAGGGCGAACTAGAGCCAGAGAGAAAAAACGAGGGAGAAGGTGGACACCACAACATACAAAAAAACACAAACCACTGCCATGGAGCGTTTTTTGCTGAGGGCTCCAGACCTTGCCAGCTGATTGCACCACACTGGACGTCTCCTCCTGGGCATACGCAGGCTGCCCCCCACCACTGGGACATACATGCCTAAAGTAACGCCCCCACTCCATGGCTGGACCCTGGGCTTTCCACACCGCTTGATTAGTATGCCCCACTCAGGGCTTATCCATCTGGATTTGGGCGTCATGTGAAAACATAAGTGCATACGCTCAGGGCCGGATTAGCCACAAGGCCACCGAGGCCAGGCCTCGGGGCGGCAGTGGTGTAGGGGCGGCGCCGCTCCTGAGGCGACTTTGCGGCCGCCCCCCCTTTCGTGCTGCCCATTAAAGTCTATTATGGGCACCAGTGCCCATAGAAAAAATGGCCGCGAGCCGACCACGCAACTGCGCATGCGCCGTCCTGAAGCCGGCCGGGCTCGGGAAAGCTCGTAAGCGCAGTAGCGTGATTGCGCCGCTCGGCGCCATTTTTAAAAAAATTGAGATTAGCTAGTAGTGTCAGCGGTGCGGCGGCATAGGGGAGAAAAGAGACATCTCCTATTACCCGCACCGCTGTTCCGCCCTCCTCCTGATGGCAGGCAGCATGGCAACATTGGCAAGGGACATCCCCATCTGGTGGCAAGGGACATCCCCATCTGGTGGCAAGTGACATCCCCATGTGGTGGCAGGCATGGTGGCAAGTGACATCCCCATCTGGTGGCAAGTGACATCCCCATCTGGTGGCAGGCAGTGTGGCAAGTGACATCCCCATCTGGTGGCAGGCAGCATGGCAAGTGGCATCTCCATCTGGTGGCAGGCAGTGTGGCAAGTGACATCCCCATCTGGTGGCAGGCAGTGTAGCAAGTGACATCCCCATCTGGTGGCAGGCAGTGTAGCAAGTGACATCCCCATCTGGTGGCAGGCAGTGTAGCAAGTGACATCCCCATCTGGTGGCAGGCAGTGTAGCAAGTGACATCCCCATCTGGTGGCAGGCAGCGTGGCAAGTGACATCCCCATCTGGTGGCAGGCATGGTGGCAAGTGACATCCCCATCTGGTGGCAGGCAGCGTGGCAAGTGACATCCCCCATCTGGTGGCAGGCAGCGTGGCAAGTGACATCCCCATCTGGTGGCAGGCAGTGTGGCAAGTGACATCCCCATCTGGTGGCAGGCAGTGTGGCAAGTGACATCCCCATCTGGTGGCAGGCAGTGTAGCAAGTGACATCTCCATCTGGTGGCAGGCAGCGTGGCAAGTGACATCCCCATCTGGTGGCAGGCATGGTGGCAAGTGACATCCCCATCTGGTGACAGGCAGCGTGGCAAGTGACATCCCCCATCTGGTGGCAGGCAGCGTGGCAAGTGACATCCCCATCTGGTGGCAGGCAGTGTGGCAAGTGACAGCTCCATCTGGTGGCAGGCAGTGTGGCAAGTGACATCCCCATCTGGTGGCAGGCAGCGTGGCAAGTGACATCTCCATCTGGTGGCAGGCAGTGTGGCAAGTGACATCTCCATCTGGTGGCAGGCAGTGTGGCAAGTGACATCCCCATCTGGTGGCAGGCAGCGTGGCAAGTGACATCCCTATCTGGTGGCAGGCATGGTGGCAAGTGACATCCCCATCTGGTGGCAGGCAGCGTGGCAAGTGACATCCCCATCTGGTGGCAGGCATGGTGGCAAGTGACATCCCCATCTGGTGGCAGGCAGTGTAGCAAGTGACATCCCCATCTGGTGGCAGGCAGTGTAGCAAGTGACATCCCCATCTGGTGGCAGGCAGCGTGGCAAGTGACATCCCCATCTGGTGGCAGGCATGGTGGCAAGTGACATCCCCATCTGGTGGCAGGCAGCGTGGCAAGTGACATCCCCCATCTGGTGGCAGGCAGCGTGGCAAGTGACATCCCCATCTGGTGGCAGGCAGTGTGGCAAGTGACATCCCCATCTGGTGGCAGGCAGTGTGGCAAGTGACATCCCCATCTGGTGGCAGGCAGTGTAGCAAGTGACATCTCCATCTGGTGGCAGGCAGCGTGGCAAGTGACATCCCCATCTGGTGGCAGGCATGGTGGCAAGTGACATCCCCATCTGGTGACAGGCAGCGTGGCAAGTGACATCCCCCATCTGGTGGCAGGCAGCGTGGCAAGTGACATCCCCATCTGGTGGCAGGCAGTGTGGCAAGTGACAGCTCCATCTGGTGGCAGGCATGGTGGCAAGTGACATCCCCATCTGGTGGCAGGCATGGTGGCAAGTGACATCCCCATCTGGTGGCAGGCAGCGTGACAAGTGACATCCCCATCTGGTGGCAGGCATAGTGGCAAGTGACAAGAGATGGCGGCAAGTGACACGCTCAGGGCTCCCAATGATTCTGCATTCTGGTGAGTTGAACTATTTCAGTTTATATTACAATGTAATGATAGAAGTAATGTGTTTCAATCATCCTGACACCATAACAACCATGGTGCCAGGGATGATTGAAGCACTAACACCAGCCATTGCCTTGAAAAATTGCCTGCGAAAAATCCTTACCCCTCGCGCGCTTACCCTGAAGTATTTTTAGTCTGTACAATTAAAGCCAGTTATTTTCAGTGTTTTCGTGTATGGAGATATGTTTTTAATTGATCTATTGTAGAAGTCATCGATAAAGGACGTGGTGTGTGTATGTATGTGTGTGTGTGTGTGTGGGGGGGGGGGCGGCATTGAAGGACCCGGCCTTGGGGCGGCAAAGGGAGTAAATCCGGGCCTGCATACGCTGTAGGTCTGATGAGGAGGACAAAAAAAGAACGCAGTCTCTGGCTGTGAGCTCAAACTTATGGGAATGGGGTCCTATAGCATTGGAGAGGAGGCGGTGTTAACCCACACGTAGGCTGCCATGGAGTCTGTCAGGAAATTAAATAATGGCTGTTATTTTTTTACCTAGTACCTAGCACAAGTAATAGAGAGAACCTATTGCATTCAGTTTTGTTTTGTGTTTGACCCTATTTCCTTTGCTTTGAAGGAAAGTTTAAACATTTTATCCTTAGCATAGAATGTGGTCAATTTCAGGAAGAGGTCGCCACATACTGGTTCTGGGGTGTGAAGAGGAGGGGCAGTGAGGTTGAATAATCATGCTTCTTCTCTTCAGCAGAAATTTAAAGGTGTTAGGGTGCCAGAGGTGTGTGTGTGTGTCCAGAGTCCACAAAAGTTTTGAGACTGCTAAATGTAAGGCTGTATTTACCAAAAGGTATTTGTAGGACAATGCAATGGGTAGTAGAGTAATGGACAGCACCAATCCTCACATTTTACAAATTATGATCACTTTTTCCTTATGATTTCTCCAACTCAATCTAACAGTTGTTTTTGCTGCAACAGTCACACAACACAACAATAGAAGTTGTACAAAAAGGCATCATAAAAGCTCAAATTATGTGATCTGGTAGACATTTGGACACACCTATGACAATTGGATGCGGCTTACACTGAATCCAATTCGCAGGACATTTTAAAATCTGTTCATTTGAATGAGGCTGGTTCACATATGTGCGTTGCATTCGCACTCCGCCTTGCCCAAAAAACATGTACGTTTTCTGGGAATTGCGGTGCGAAATTGCAGGCACATAATCTTCTATGGGAACGCATATGATTTGCAGATATGTTCCGTTGTGAACAAGAATTCCCCCCCCCCCCTCAATACACCTCCCCTCTCTCCCTTCTCAGTTGATCCACAGATAGAATGGAGCGGAATCGCTGAACAGCTGCTTTTTCTCTTCACAGAAAAATGGAGCTGGAATTCGCACTGCACGTGTGTGAATCCAGCCTAAGTAACAGTGTCTCAGTAAGATGCATTCTCTTCTAGATTGGCCACTGGGTGGATGCTACATTTGTGGACACTTTGTGAATAAGGTTGAATTTCAGTGAAGATCAATCATGTGCTGCAAAAATTGTGCAACATGTCAAAACTGAAAAACAAACACGTATGCCACCTTAAAGTGATAATAAAGGTAATTCTTTATATTAGAGCAGTTCATTACCTCCTGATTGACAGTCCCCCTCCCCCACTCCTTTTCCTCCGGGTGCCCCCTTTGCATGTGGTGTGCTATGGGGGCTCTCATGCAGGTGCACTCCTGATCCTGGCTGTATGCATCCATAGACACACACACAGCACCGGGTAAGCCACTCCCCTGTCCTCTCCTCACAGGAGTTTGATTGACAGTAGCAGGAGCCTCTGGCAACTGCTGCTCTCAGTGTATCCTGTGACACTAGGAAGAGAGAAGAGTGATGCTGCAGCCAGGACAGTGCTGAATCGTGAGAGGAGTCAGGTGTGTGTTTAAGGATGAAGGGGGGAACAGTTTGTGGGGTGTTTTATATCTTAATGCAGGGAATGCTTTGGGGCAAAAAACAGTTAGGCTTTGGAACCACTCTAAAGAGAATTTTGTCAGGCAAAGCCGGATTACTCGCAGGTGACCTATTCAGGTGCCTGGGGGCCCATACACATACTGTAGAAATGTTGGCTTATGCTGTGTTATCAGCTGACATTTTTATGTTTACCAAAAGTTATTTGAGTGGATCACTTCTGCCTGCATTCTGTCACCTGCATGCTCCCAGCCCTTCTCTATGACTCCTAAGTGTTGCCCCTGCCAGCAAACTCCAGGTTTCAAGTATGGGAGCCAAGAGGAGGTTGGGGACCTGCTGTTACAATCTCTTGTGTACACAATGAACCCGGAAGTGCTCAGCTGTAAACACTTTTGGGTCAAAGCTGTCAAAATCCCAGCATGGCAAGTGGGGAACATGCAGCTTGTTTTTTTTTTCTTATCTGCATCCAATATAGGCAGATGAGGCATCAGGATCTTCATAAACAGCACTTATTTTTATATTGTCACATACGGGTATTTCAGCTTCCTTGTGACAAAAATGAAATAAAAAAAATTTAAAAAATACAAATATCAGGAATAAAAAAATTATATAAAGTCCCCAACTTCCACATACTAATGCACATAACAGTAAGGCCCATGTCACATTCTCAATGCTGTTGCTGGTGACAACTCACCAGTGACAGGATTACTACAGGGGTAAAAGAAATATCTATTTCACAGTGTTGCTTCTCATTGGCTCAGATTCTAAAGTGTTTCCATTTGGGTGGGAGAAACGCCATGGAAAAGAGTAGTTCTTTGCCTTTGTCTACCAATCCTTTCACTGCTGAGTTATTACCAGTGAGAAGAAAGCCAACTGTAACTTGGCCATAGGACATACTGATGTGCTAAAACACATCTTTCCATCTTTAATACCTTAACACAATCTTTTATATATAATGGAAATTTTGGGACTGTTTTTTTGTACTAAAAAAATATATTTTTTACTGAAAAGATAGATTTTATTAACATTTGCACAAATATTGTACCCCATTAAAACACTGGGACTGCCATTTTTTTATTCTATAGGTCCTCTGCATTTAGAAACGTATTTAGAGCACCCCCACGGCTTCTTTCTCTGAATTGAGTGGTGTAATACCTCAACCACTCTGACATACCCTTTACACAAATAAACCACACCAGTTTAAAATGGCCCTGAGCGTATTAAAGTTAATTGAGTCAACAAGGACAAGGTTACTGTATACAACCATAATGACAACCTTATAATAATTTACTACTATTTAATGCAGTCATAAAATAGACTTAAATATGGAGATTTTTCACTAAAGGTGACTGGGCCCAGATTCCACCACATTTATCACTTGACTTGCAAGGACCACCAGAGTCCGAATAGAGTAGCTACAAGAAAATGAAAACTTTAGGGTAAGCTACCTCTGAGACTCAGGGATGGCCCTGCTAAATCCAAGTTGCTTGCAGGGTTTTGATAAATTAAAAAAATTATCTTTAATACAATAAACAGCGAGACAAGTGATAATAATAAAGACAAGAGGAGATTGTTCCCAAACTGTAATTTTTCTTTTCTTTTTTTGCTATCTTAATTGGGGTTCTTCTTTGATGGTGTGGTGAATCTTGGTTAGACCTGCCAATCCTTCTAGAGGTGTTTGTAAGATGATACTTTACAAAAGAAACTGAGACACTGATAGGTGTAGATAGTTTAAAACAAGCTCCAACGGGAGGAGAGAGCAGGAAGAATTTTTTTTTTTTTTTAATGTCCTAGGACATTTGATATAGCAATATCTGTTTTTTCTGTAATTTGTGTAAAATGGATTTGACAACCTTCTCTCACCAATCCTTGTTCACTGGTCTTAATATTGGAGGGTCCCCCTTCAGCTTAATAGCTCAAACTCCAAATAGACTGACTTGATGTATGAGATATGATGAGGGACAACCAGGTCCGTAATGAGGTTTATTGACTATAAGTGATGACTGGCAAAATAATTCGCTGGTCACCATAATTGGCTTGAGTCCTCATCCTAAATTACTGAGGGGCATATACAGAAATATAAATTTAAACTCCCTTCAAAAAATGATCACCAACCACACCTTGTTGTAAAGGTAGCCACTGGTGAAGCTGACAACTTACTCTTGGATTGTTGCTGACTTTTCAAGATGGCTACCATCCTCTTTCTGAGGTAAAGGTGGCCAGAAGTAAATCTGGCAGCTTTGTTGTCTGTTAAAGAAGGCTGCCGTCCTCCCCCTGAGGTAATGGTTAATGCAACTGAAAACTGATAAATTCTCTGAGATGTTTCTGACTGTTAAAGATAGCTTTCGTCCTCTCTTTGAGGTAGTGGTGACTATTGCAGGACAGGAAATTCCACCAGGCTTGGTGCTCAGATTCCTTCCCCTTCCTCTTCTCTGGTCTAATGCAAAGTTCAACTGACTCCTAACTATAGACAGAGCCTAGCCACATCCCCGGGGCTCCTATAGATGTGTCAGAGCCTAGAAGCAGCACACCCCCAGGGCTCCTTTAGGTGTGACATAGTCTAGGAGCAGCACATCCCTGATGCTTCTTTAGATGTGAGAGAGCCTAGCTATTTATTTATACACTCACCAGCTACTTTATTAGATATACCATGCTAGTACCGGGTTGGACCCCCTTTTGCCTTCAGAACTGCCTTAATTCTTCATGGCATAGATTGAACAAGGTGTTCTCAAACCAGTCTGCTCATTCTCCTCTGACCTCTGACATCAACAAGGCATTTTGCCCTAAAAACGGGTGGAACATGTAACATGTTCCCAAAGGTGAACTTATCCTTTAAGAATGGAAGGTAATGCAGTCTGAGGATTGGATACATATAATAACAGATTGTCTTCGAGCAGACTCAGTTTGTATTGGTTGCCTTTAATGTCAATGCCTCGCATGGAATTGTTAGCCCTCAGGGCATTTGTTAGCTGTTCCATTGCAATTATGTATAGCAGCGGGGAAAGCGGGCATCCCTGATGCGTCCCATTGAATATTTGAACAGGGGCAGCAAGAGGACCGTTAACCCTTACCCTAGCAATGGAATGCAAATACAATGCCATTATTTTATGCACAAACACCGGCGGTAAACCAATTTGAATATTAGGCGCACGGTCAGTGCAATCAAACGCCTTCTCAGTGTCCAAAGAGAGTAGACAAAAAGGAATTCCCTGCTTTTGGGTGTGAGAGATTAAATTAATAGTTTTGTGTTGCCCCGTGCCTCCCGTGTGGGCACATAACCCACCTGATCCAGACTTATGACGGAAGGAATAAAAGGTAGTAACCGATTAACTAACAATTTTACATACATTTTCAAATCAACATTGATCAGGAGCTGGAACATTGCGTGTGGTCTTTTTTATCCTTGGGGATTGAGGCGATATGGGCCTCTTGAGACTGGCAAGAAAAAGGGCACATGTCAGAAATAGAATTAAAAGTAGTTTTCAAAATAGGGGCCAAGGTGTCTCTAAACTGCCTATAAAAGGCTATATAGAAGGCATTGGAAAAACCATCGGGGCCAGGGCTCTTACCAGTCCGCAAGACTGTCAACCAAAGACTGAGCACTGGTAGGTAAGGCCTCTTGTATTAGAAGCTTCAGTATTGGTGTGTTGTACAGACCTGAATAACAGGAATGAAAAGCAGATGCAAATGCTTCAGAGGAGTGTAAAAGACCCCGAGTGGGGCAGTGCAACTTGGGGATGTTGACATGAGTTGACCTGGCTAGAGGTCTACTGGCCACAAATTCAAACATATTGCGTCTAGGACAGGCTTTGTGAAGGAGATATGCCTGTTCAAGAAGGCAATGAAGATCCTTGAACTTCTGTTTCAACAATTGGAAAGAGCAGCCGTTTCTGTTTAAGTTCCAAGGAGAAAATCTCATCCAGAAGCCTACATACAGTTGTGCTCATAAGATTACATACCCTGGCAGAATTTAAGATTTCTTGGCCATTTTTCGGAGAATATGAATGAATGAATGAATATTCTCTGAAAAATGGCCAAGGAATCATAAATTATGCCAGGGTATGTAAACCTTTCAGTACAACTGTGTATATATATATATATATATATATATATATATATATATACACACACAGTATCTCACAAAGTTAGTACACCCCTCACATTTTTGGAAATATTTTGTTATATCTTTTCATGTGACAACACAGAAGAAATGACACTTTGCTACAATGTAGTGAGTGCACAGCTTGTATAACAGTGTAAATTTGCTGTCCCCTCAAAATAACTCAACACACAGCCATTAATGTCTAAACTGCTGGCAAAAAAAGTAAGTACACCCCTAAATGGAAATGTCCAAATTGGGCCTAAAGTGTCAATATTTTGTGTGGCCACTATTATTTTCCAGTACTGTCTTAACCCTTTTTGGGCATGGCGTTCACCAGAGCTTCACAGGTTGCTTCATAACAACATCACTGAATTGGTGGATGTTAGAGACCTTGTGCTCCTCCACCTTCCGTTTGAGGATGCCCCACAGATGCTCAATAGGGTTTAGGTCTGGAGACATGCTTGGCCAGTCCATCACCTTTACCCTCGGCTTCTTCAGCAAGGCATATGTGGTTTTCCTGTGTTAAAAGTATTGTGGGTTTAATATCTTGTATCCTCTTGATGGAACGGGTGGAGGGGCTTTTTTTTTTGTTTTCACATGAAGCATTATATTTTGGTTAAAGTATGTAAATGCAGGGTTGAGAGGTGGTGTAGGTTGAGTTGACAAGCTTCACGGGCAATGTTAATATTGGCGACTTAATGTAATGCACCTTGTTTACTTTTCATTCTTTATTTTTAGGACGGCTCACTGTATTGTGGTGAGAGGTCTTTACTGTTTGTTGTATATTGTAAGTGTTTTTCTAAAACAATAAAAAATAATAAAAAAAAAAATGTATGTTTATCTTGGTCTCATCAGACCACAGCACATGGTTCCAGTAATCCATGTCCTTAGTCTACTGTCTTCAGAAAACTGTTTGCGGGCTTTCTTGTTCATCATCTTTAGAAGAGGCTTCCTTCTGGGATGACAGCCATGCAGACCAATTTGATGCAGTGTGCAGCGTATGGTCTGAGCACTGACAGGCTGACGCCCACCCCTTTAATCTCTGCAGCAATGCTGGTGGCACTCATACCTCTATTTCCCAAAGACAACCTCTGGATATGACGCTGAGCACATGCATTCAACTCATTTGGTCGACCATGGTGAGGCCTGTTCTGCGTGGAACCTGTCCTGTTAAACCGTTGTATGGTCTTGAAGACCGTGCTGCAGCTCAGTTTCAGGGTCTTGGTAATCTTCTTATAGCCTAGGCCATCTTTATGTAGAGCAATAATTCTTTTTTTCAGATCCTCAGAGAGTTCTTTTCCATGAGATGCCATGCTGAACTTCCAGTGACCAGTATGAAGGAGTGAGAGCGATAACACCAAATTTAACACACCTGCTCCCCACACCTGAGACGTTGTAACACTAACGAGTCACATGACACCTGGGAGGGAAAATGGCTAATTGGGCCTAATTTGGACATTTTCACTTAGGGGTGTACTCACTTTTGTTGCTAGCGGTTTAGACATTAATAGCTGTGTGTTGAGTTATTTTGAAGGGACAGCAAATTGACACTGTTATACAAGCTGTACACTCACTACGTTACATTGTAGCAAAGTGTCATTTCTTCAGTGTTGTCACATGAAAAGATAGAATAAAATATTTACAAAAATGTGAGGGGTGTACTCACTTTTGTGAGATACTGTATATCTACTATATTTCCCTGTCATGACACATATTGGGAAGAGCATTGGTGGGTTTTCTGCTACAGTTTCTCACGGTTGCCAGTAATCTAGTGTGAAGTTTTTTTTTCCTCTCTCATTTTGCTTGACCTAGTTAGATAATAGAAACACATGGGCTTTTTTTCAAGAAACAATGAAATGCTTTTTCAGACCCTTGTTTGTCATTTACCCAATATTACATTCCTTTTTTGCTGTATACGTAAACACAAATGCATTTCATAGCCAATATATGCAAATATATCTTTCTGACATTCATGGTTATTAGAATATTTATATTTATTTAAAAGCAGAGTTCCACCCAAAAGTGGAAATTCCGCTCGTTGTAGTCCTCCCCCCCCTCCAGTGCTACATTTGCAATGAAAATTATCAACCTACAGAGAGCTGAATTCAAAGACACCCCGAAAATCAAAGTGAAAAAATTATGCAAAAGGCTAGTCCATTTTGCGGAAATTTAATTGCAGCACCTCAAAATGGTAGTCAGTAGTTTGTATGGCCCCCAAGTGCTTGTATGCATGTCGAACAACGTCAGAGCATGCTCCTAATAAGACGACGGATGGTGTCCCGGAGTATTTCCTCCCAAACCTGGACCAGGGCATCACTGAGCTCCAGAACAGACTGAGGTGCAACCTGGCAGCATCGGATGGACTGAAACCTAATGTCCCAGCGGTGTTCTATTGGATTTAGTTCAGGCGAGCATGGGGGCCATTCAAGAATATCAATTCCTTCATCCTCCAGGAACTGGCTGCATACTCTCGCCACATGAGATAGAAGAGTAATGGTGAATCCGCGCAGTGAAGATAAATGCAACTATAGCTCAGAATTGCTGCGTCCACAGATGCAATTGCCAATTAGGTGGAAAAAGCTGTGCTGGAAGAAAGTCAGATGTGGATGTGGCGCTATTCTGGTGTCAGGCAAGGTACCATACCTCTATGCTTATCACCTGCTAATAGACCAATGTGAGGTTTTTGGGATGACTTGAATTCCCGAAACACTTTATCCCGAAAAAAAAAAAACATAAATAATATTAATAAAAAATATATGAAAATATTGCGTGAATGATTTCCTTCAGATAGTGGCTGACTAATCCTGCTCACCATCTACCAAGTGGTACTACTAGCAAAGTGTATTCTGGTATCAGGCAAGGTACTATACCTCTGTGCTTATCACCTGCTAATAGACCAGTGTGAGGTTTTTGGGATGACTTGAATTCCCAAAACACTTTATCCCGAAAAAACAAAACCATAAATAATATTAATAAAATACATGAAAATGTAGTACAATGTGTAAAATTGTACAAAGTGTACAATTGTTACATACATTCATCAAAATATCCATGAGGGAGGGGGAGGGGGAGAAGGAGGGGGGGGGGGGGGGGGAGGGGGGGGGAGAGGGGGGGGGGGAGGGGGTGTGGAGGAAAAATGGAGGAGAAGGGAGAAGAAGGAATATGCGGTCCAGGCAGTGATAAAGTGACTTGTGCTCAGAAACAGGTGGTGATCCAAAAAACAAAAAAAACAAATATTGTTTTAAATAGTCCAAATTCGAAAGGCCCAGGTTATGCTGTGCCTGCAAACTTTTTCCTCTTGGTAAAACAATATTGTGAAAAACAATCTTGACATTGAAAATGTCAATATAGCATGAAAGATCTGAATTTGAACCGTCAAAAATCCTAGGTACGATCTGTTTAGGAGATGACGCAAGACGTTGGTCAGGCCACGCCCTACGCGTTTCGTCGTTGGACATCTACGGGAGCGTGCCGCTTGCTACATCTCCTACCCTTATATAGTGTGCGGTGTTCATGCTGCACATGCTCATTCAATTTAACAGCGGCTAAGTGTGGGAAGTGTTTACCATGTAGAGTCAGAAAACATCTAAAAAAATAACAAAATTTGACGGTTCAAATTCAGATCTTTCATGCTATATTGACATTTTTATGTGAGTACCATTCTATTTATCTTTGAATAAAAGTTTTAAACGTTTTTACGCTATGGGCACCCCTTCTTTTTTATGTTAACATAAACACGATCCGGCAAGCCAGAGACTGCTGCACAGTGGCACAAACTGTGACCGCGCAATACCCCTGCAGGGGTGACAGTATCCGGTGACTGTTTGCACAGTAGGAGCACGTTTTAAAGGTACAGTCACGAAAGCACACTGGAATAAGAAGATTGTTTTTCACAATATTGTTTTACCAAGAGGAAAAGTTTGCAGGCACAGCATAACCTGGGCCTTTCGAATTTGGACTATTTAAAACAATATTTGTTTTTTTTTGTTTTTTGGATCACCACCTGTTTCTGAGCACAAGTCACTTTATCACTGCCTGGACCTCATATCTCATATTCCTTCTTCTCCCTTCCTCCCTTCCCCTCCATTTTTCCTCCACCCCCCCCCCCCCCGCTCTCCTACCCCGCCTCCCCTTCCCCCCTCCCTCATGGACATTTTGATGAATGTATGTAACAATTGTACACTTTGCTAAGTAGTACCACTTGGTAGATGGTGAGCAGGATTAGTCAGCCACTATCTGAAGGAAATCATTCACGCACTATTTTCATATATTTTTTATTAATATTATTTATGGTTTTGTTTTTTCGGGATAAAGTGTTTTGGGAATTCAAGTCATCCCAAAAACCTCACATTGGTCTATTAGCAGGTGATAAGCATAGAGGTATGGTACCTTGCCTGATACCAGAATAGCGCCACACCCGCATCTGACTTTCTTCTCGCTACATGAGGCCAGGCATTGTTGTGCACCAGGAGGAACCCAATGGGTCCTAGGATTTCATCCCGATACCTAATGGCAGTCAGGGTGCCATTGACTAGCCTGTAGAGGTCTCTTCATCTCTTCATGGATATGCATCCCTAAATCACTGACCCACCACCAAACCGGTCATGCTGAACGATGTTACGGCTTCTCCAAACCCTTTCACGTCAGTTCTGGTGTTTAATGGCAAATGGCTATCGAGCTCCACAGTGCCGGGCAGTGAGTACAGGGCTCACTAGAGGACATTGGGCCCTCAGGCTACTCTCATGAAGTCTGTTTCTAATTGTTTGGTCAGAGATATTCACACCAGTGGCCTGCTGAAGGTCATTCTGTAGGGCTCTGGCAGTGCTCCTGCTGTTCCTCCTTGCACAAAGAAGCAGTCCTACTGATGGGTTAAGGGACTTCTACAGCCCTGTCCAGCTCTCCTAGAGTAATTGCCTGTCTCCTGGAATCTCCTCCATACTCTGAAGACTGTGCTGGGAGACACAGCAAACCTTCTGGCAATGGCATTGAATTGATGTACCATCCTGGAGGAGTTGGACTGCCTGTGCACCTCTATAGGGTCCAGGTATCGCCTCATGCTACCAGTAGTGACACTGACCCTAGCAAAATGCAAAACTAGTGCACCTGTTGTTAATTTCATTCACACCAAAGCAGCTGAAACTAATTAACAACCCCTTCTGCCACTTAACTGACCAGATCAATATCCCAGGCATTTAATTGACTTGATGCTATACTCTGATTAAAAAGGGTTTCTTTTAATTTTTTGAGCAGTGTATAAGAGCACCCTTTAAAATACCCATACAGTCCGGTACGTGTTTCAGGTAGAAAAGCTAGAGACAATTCTATTAGAATTCTGTTATTATCTCATTTCGCACAAATATAAGATACTAGTTTCCTATTGTAGCCGGGAGCCTTGTAAGCTGTGCCCACTCTGACCCCCCCCCCCCCCCGCTGGACACTGTGTAAACAGCAGGCAGTGTGTGTAGCAGTCGCCTTTTGCCCTGGGATTCCCTACTGTGCGGATTCAGAGCAGTTGCGTGTGTGATCCCCTGCTCACTCCGCCTCCTTCCTGGCAAGCAGCAGAGGGACCAATTGGGAAAGGCTGGAGGAGGATCATGGGACATGTAGTCCCTTTGGGAGCACTGCTAAGTATTGGGGATTGAACTACAGCCCCAGCAGACCCTGAAAAGGAAGAAGGGTAAAGAGCTGCATGTTCCTACAGATGCTTTACAGGATATAGATATAGAGATAGACAGGGGCGTTGCCAGGTCTACAAAAGATCTGGGGCTAGAGCCCATAGCAGCGTAGTAAAGAAAGTCATACGCTTGGGCGGGCATACCCATGTATATAATATATGTGTGTGTGTATATATCCCCAGAGAGCCCCCCTTACATCAGGGTCCCCAGAGAGCCTCCCCTTTAAATCAGGGTCCCCAGAGAGCCCCCAACTTACATCAGGGTCCCCAGAGAGCCTCCCCTCCCCTTGGGGACCTCTGCAGAGACTCGGGGCTATGGGCCCCAGATTCGGGGCTATAGCCCCAAAAGCCACCCCCTAGCGACGCCACTGGAGATAGATATAGAGATAGATAGATAGATAGATAGATAGATAGATAGATAGATAGATAGATAGATAGATAGATAGATAGATAGATAGATAGATAGAGACAATCACTTAGGATATTCCCCCAAAAATCAAACCCACTCCAGCAGCTGGAATAACCATTTTCCTCCAAAAAAAGGTTTCACAAAGACTTGGTGGAGCTTACAGCCTTTACTTCCCAGCAGAAACAGAACCTGTCTTTATAAAGAGAACAGATTGTGTCCTCCAGTGACAGAGGCCACAGACATTCTGCTAAGAGAGACTTACTTTCTCACAGGAGGTACATGGGTGGCCTAAAAGAAAGGATTCCTGAAAACTGAGGAAGATCTCCCGGCATGCTGTATATGACCTGAT
Organism: Aquarana catesbeiana; assembly: GCF_042186555.1. Taxonomy (NCBI): domain Eukaryota; kingdom Metazoa; phylum Chordata; class Amphibia; order Anura; family Ranidae; genus Aquarana; species Aquarana catesbeiana. The sequence continues at coordinate 256,658,397 of NC_133330.1, forward strand.
TAGGTCATTTTATCTGGTGAGACTCCATTTCATGTGAGTGGAACATGGTGGTGGAAAGGAAGACTGGGCAGCACACTGGTAATTTCAAGTTTGCACTTGCACAGGATTAGTGAACACAATTAATAGTGGTGTGATTGATTTATTAATGCAATACTGCACTTTGATTGTCCCTTTAGTCTTCTATACACTTATCAGAGGAATTGAGAAGGGAAGGGCCTTCGATGTGTTGGTGCTGAACACCTGGTGGCCATTTTATTATTGCACATGCCTTATATGACCCATTGGTTTATATGGGTCTAACTTTCTGGTGAGCCTTTAATAAAGCTTATTTTTAGCACTGCACAGAAGATAATTTGAAAATGGATTTTTATTGACATGGAGATTATTTTTTAGAGTTAGTGTATTGTGACTTTAAGTGCCGAGGATATATTATGTACCTTGTACAGGTCACAGCTTCCTCTAGCTATGAGGGAGACCAGAGAGTGCATATCGCCGTCCAAGATGCACCATCACTCCAGAGTGCTTAGTTCAGGTGTGCCAACAGCCAGAGTCACCTGGTTGCAGAGCAGAAAGTGAATTACTCACTGTGTGTGACCAAATGGTGAGCTGCAATATCAGTGGGACTGGTGAGCTGCTGCTGTGGGGATTTATTATCTGCTGCTAGAGAAAGAAACTGAGCTCTTTAGGAATTGACCCTACAGCCCAGCCATATAATAGCCTTATTTACTGCCTGCACGTGTGACTGGAACTGTAATCATGTGCACCAATGGTACAACTAGGCATTAGAACTAAAGACTGCCCTTTTGCATCTGCTGCACAGAAACCTTTATCTATTGCTTATGCAGTTAAAGCTTGTGTGTACTGTGTATTGCTAACTTTGCTGATTCTTGAGTTAATTCCAGTCTAGTGGTACAGAACCACAATTTATTCTAACTCACACCAATACATTGAGTTTATTTACCACTTCAAAGCCTTGTGTCTACTTCCTTGTACTAACTCACAGCCAAGTTAAAGGTATGTATATTCATGTTCTTATAAGTGTGTCAGAGAATGCCTAGCAGATGTTTGACTCACAGAAATACACATGCTCACAGAATTCTTAGCAGAATATTGAACAGCCGCAAACACAGGAATGCGCACGGCACACACTCAGTGCATGTTGGTGCCAGACGGGCTATTTAAGGATGCTTCTGCTCATGTTTAAGTGCCGACTGGTCTTTCAGCTATTCCCCTGTGTCCCGCTACTACTCTGCTTGTTTCCTTGTTGCTGACCCGGCTTGCCTCTGACCTGAACTTGGATCCTGATTCTGCCTTGTTGCCAGTTCCTGACCCCAGCTTTGTTTCTGACCATGCCTTTGCCATACGATTCTGTACCTGCTGCAATCCACTGGTGTGAGGAGCAAAATGAGCACCGGGAGTCAAGTGTGGTGGATGATATCCCTGGGTACACCTGGACAGAAGAGCAGATCTGTCAAGCAGTGCTAGCACTTGTTCATTAGCAGAAAGTGTTCATAATGGACTTGAAAACAGACCAACTGACCTCTTGCACATATTTGCTACTACAGTGGAAAAAAAGGATTTCTGCATGTTTCTTCATAAAGAATGCGCCCACACCTGACAACTATAGATACAAAAAGCTGTGGTTTCTCTCCAGAAATACCCCTGTACCCTCAGGGGAAGATTACTTTGACACCTGGATAGACCAAGCTTTACAGGTGATAAAGGAATAGGAAGTAGCTGACTCCATAAAGAGACAGAGAATAGAAATACCCTGATGAAGCCTTGTGGGTAGAGTTGTAACACGTGGGGCGGAGCAAGATGATGTCAAGAGCAGAAACTACAAGCTGTGTTCCAGAGTGGCCCAGTGGTATTGTTACCTATTGAGTTTATGCGGACTAAACCATGACAACTCTCTCTTTTCTCTTTATCAATTGTGAGAGACGCACAATATATGAATAGGTAGCAGTGGGACCCCGTTCTAAAGGGGCACACAACATTGTAATTTCAAGGTAACCAAGAGGGAAGAGATAACATGGATTGCTGGAGTATTTATCATGTGTGTATGCAAGCACCTTATGACCTAAAGAATTTGGGTCATATCTGTAAGGTGAGAGCAATATTGAATACAAGTACAAGTGTACAAATGTACAAACAAGTGTACAAAGTAATCTTGAAGCACATGTGTAGCACAGTTGTGGGTACAGTACATGAACTTTCTATTGATTTTGAAGCGTATTTGTAGCACTGGACTTGTGGGCACAAAATACAACACAAATGCATGAATTTCAACCACTTGCTGACCGCCCACAGTACTTTTACAGCGGGCGGGTGGCACAGGCAGGCTGGATCACGTACTTGTATGTGATCCAGCCTGCTTCGGGTTAGAGGCACGCAGAGCGCAGCTCCCATGTTCGCTGTGGCCACCGGACACATCGCATTGCGGATCCCAGTACCTGCGGCCGGTGATCATGTGATCGCTATGCGATCAAATTATAACAATGACAACAAAGCTGTTATGAATGAATAAATTCATTTTTAAATATATACACACACACACACACATCAGAGTTTTTGTTGACGCTATAACTTTCACATAAACCAATTAATATACACTTACTGGGATTTTTTTTTTTACCAAAGACATGTAGCAGAATACATTTTGGCCTAAATGTATGAAGAAATTTGATTTTATTGTATATGTTTTATGACAAAGTAGAAAATATTGTATTTTTTTGTTTATATCACAAACCCCCCCACAGTGGTGGTGATCAAATACCACCAAAAGAAAGCTCTATTTGAGTGAAAACAATGATATAAAGGTAATTTGCATACAGTATTGCATGACCGCATAACTGCCAATTAAAGTAGCACAGTGCTGAAAGCAAAAAATACCCTGGTCGTGAAGGGGGTAAAACCTTCCAAAGCTGAGGGGGTTACAAGTGTAATTTTTAAAATTATTTAATTTTTATATAAGACACAGAAGAGTACATACAAATAATATTTTGGTTATTGGTTGTAAATACCACATTGTTTCACAGAAAGTTGGGCATATATTTTGAGTTCATTATTTTAATTATTGTTATGGCAGCATGGCATTGTTTTAGAATATTTTGCCCAGAGTACATCTACATATATCCAATCAAATTAAGATTTAAGAACTTTTGGCAAAATTGGGAAAGTGAATAATAATGCAAAGTTATTGAGGACCACAAATTTCAAACCCTGTTTCTTAAAATCTTCCTACTTGTTACATAATACTCCCCCGGGGCCAGTTCACACCTGAATCGCACATGAATTTTGTCCACTTACCTGTGCGATTCCTGCAGTGCACTTCTCAGCCCATTCATTTGAATGGGCTGATATCGCACCAAAAGTAGTTTTTCAAAAATGCACCGCATTTACGATCTGCGTTTGGGGTGTCGTTAGGATTATATTGACACCTGCAGCAGATCACACACCCATTGCGTTTTGAACACGGTGTGGGAAACGTGCACGGAATGTGAGTTTCTTGCACTGCAATCCAGTGTGAACGAGCCCTTAGGGTGGACAATCTATCATTCATAAGCAGGTCTAGCTTCTGGAACTGATGTAATTTTAGCATAAGGCAGGAAACGGCTTAGGCTGAAAGCAAACCACCAGCTCAGGTCATAAGATATAGCTTTGAAAAGAACAGCAGAAACCACAAAAAGTAGTCAAGTGATCTCAAAAGGCAACAAAGGAACAGGTAGAAAGAGTGGCACACGACTGAATCAATCTTATTATATTTTTCTGTAATCCCCCAACAACAACTTCCTACTGTACAAGTATGGAATCACCACTCTTGGAAAATGTTCATTAAATTGTTAAATTGTGTAGAAAAAAAAACTAACCACAGACTATTTTCATTTAACAAGCCTTCTGGCTTTAAGAAACACTTCAAAAAATAAAAAAGAAAGAAAACTGTAGTCAATTGCAACTGTTTTTCCAGATCAAGCAGAGGAAGAAAATTAGGAATCACTAAATTCCGAGGAAAATATTATGGAATCATGAAAAAAACACTACAGTACACCACTAGTACTTTGTTGCACCACCTATGGCTTTTATGCTCTTGAATTTTCTGAGGCATGGATTTAACTATCGACAAACAGTTTCTTCATCAATCCGCCTCCAACTTTCTCTTAGACCCCTTTCACACTGAGGCGCTTAAAAAAACTGCCGCAAAAACGTTGGGGGCTTTTGCGGCTCTTTTCAAGCGCTTTTGAGGCACTAGTGGTGCGCTTTTTTAAAAAAAAAAAGAAAAATTAACCATTTTGGGGTGCTTTTCAAACACTTTTGCAGCGCTTTTCAGGCACTTTTGAAAAGCTTACCATTCATTTTAATGGAGAGGGGCATTCTTGAGGCGCTTTTTTAGGCGCTCCAAACATGCTCCAAAGATACTGCTTACAGGACTACCGCCCCGCCAACGCACTGCCCTAGTGTGAAAGCATCCATTGAAATGAATGGGAAGCGCTTTTCAGGAGCTATTTTTAGCGCAAAAGTGCCTCAGTGTGAAAGGGGTCTGATTGCAGTTGCCAGATCAACTTTGCAGGTTGGAGCCTTGTCATCAGGGGCGTTGCTAGGTCTACAAAATATCTGGGGCCAGAGCCCATAGCAGAGAAGTAAAGAAAGTAATGCGCTTGGGCGGGCATACACATGTATATAATATACGTGTATGTGTGTGTATAAGTGTGTGTGTGTATATATATATATATATATCTATCATTATATAACTGTAGGGCAGTGGACAGTGTCAATAGGGCAAAGGACGGTGTCAGTAAAGCAGTGAACGGTGTCAGTAAAGCAAAGGACGGTGTCAGTAGAGCAGAGGTTGGTGTCAATTGTTTGTTTTTTACAATTTTATTTTTTAATCATGTTTTACAATTTGTTTAACAGCCATGTTGATGAAATATCAGTGGTCTAAACAGAGAACAGGGATTTAAACAGGTGGTGAGGAAGCAATATAACACCTCCTCACTGCCTGTCAAATGCCCTCTAAAGAGCGATCCGACTGTGGATTGTTCTTCAGATGGCATCACATGTGTAAATGAGCCCTAAGGCTGTTCAGGCATTCCTGTATTTTATTACAAATCATCAGGGAACTGGGGATAGGAACAGGACTATAATGTTTACTTCTGGGGGCACTGCTAAAGTCTTGTAAGCAGCAATTACAAAAATACTTGTGCAAACCTGGGGGGCCAGGAGGAAGAAACTGGACTATTTAGCCCCTGGGTTCAAGCCCTAACCTCTTGTAATTCTCTTCACTATTCAAGGCACCAGCAGGCTCCTTGTGCAGTGGTTAAGAAAAATAAATTAGAGTCCTGACCTCCTCCTCTACAGCAATCCGCCGGGTCATGTAATTCCCAGGAACTGCAGCACAAACATTACTCCTCCTCTGCCCGAAAATCATCATATAGTTCTGGCGGAGTGTTCCCTGTGCTGCGGCTCCGCCAATTAAACTAAAGTCCCAGCCCCCTCTTCTATACCACTCCGTCTGAGCTTAGAAATTGCCGGGAGCCGCTGCACAAGTATTACTCCACCAGGACTATTTGATGATTTTGGGGCAGAGGAGGAGTAATCCTTGTGCTGTGGCTCCCGGTAATTTCAAAGCTTCGGCGGAGTGGTATAGAAGAGGGGGTCAGGACTTTAGTTTAATTGGCGGAGCAGCAGCACAAGGAAAACTTCACTGGGACTATTCGATGATTTTCGGGCAGAGGAGTAATGCTTCTCCTACGGTTCCCGGGAAATACATGCCCTGGCGGATTGCTGTAAAAGAGGAATCTGTCAGTACTGCTCCACAAGTATTACCACTGGTACCCTAGTCCAGTTCCTTCCCCACCCCTAAAGCTGAGCAGATGAAGCCCAGAGCCACATTCCAGTGTGAACAATGTGTCCGGGTTTCAGGTGGCAATCCTACCTGGTAAGAGACTCGGGGCTATGGACACCAGATTCGGGGCTATAGCCCAAGAAGCCACACCCTAGCGACGTCACTGCTTGTCATGGACCATTTTTTTTTAATCTCCACCATAGATTTTCAATTGGATTGAGGTCCAGACTATTTGCAGACCATGCCATTGACATTATGGGGGGACATTCATCCCTGAATATCACTTTCATCCAGTCATCCACAGTCTATGATTGCTTTTCTTAAACCCACTGTAACCTTGTTTTTTTTCTGTTTAGGTGTTAATGATGGTTTTAGTTTGGCTTTTCTGTATGTAAATCCCATTTCCTTTAGGCGATGTCTTACAGTCCGGTCACAGACATTGACTCCAGTTTCTGACCATTTGTTCCTCATTTGTTTTGTTGTGCATTTTCTGTTTTCAAGGCAAATTGCTTTACGTTTTCTATCTTGACGCTTTGATGTCTTCCTTGGTCTACCAGTACGCTTCCTTTTAACAACCTTCCCATTTGATTTGTACTTGGTCCAGATTTTAGACACAGCTGACTGGGAACAACCAACATCTTTTGCAACATTCTGTAAAGATTTACCCTCTTGAAGAAGTTTTATAATCCTCTCCTTTGTTTCAACTGACATCTCTCGTGTCAATCAGGTTCGTGCAACAGCTCACCAAGGTGTGCAAGCACTCTTTTTTAACTGCAGATTGATTAGCAGATGTAATCTGATGCAGATGTTTGTTTTAGAACTGAAAAGTACATGGTGATCCATAAAATTTTCCTCAGAATTGAGTGATCCCATATTTTTTCCTCTGCTTGATCTGCAAAAACAGTTGCAAGTGACTACAGTCTTCTTTCTTTTTTTATTTTGTTAAAGTGTAACTTCAGTCATTTTTCCAACTTTCCATCTATTAAATCTTCTGCCCTTGTTGTTTTAACTTTGGATAGTAAAACATTTTCTGACAGTAAATAGCTTATACAGCCCACTTCCTGTTTCTTGTCTGGTAAAAAGCCTAGGCTTATGACATCATGCACTGCTCTCTCTAACTCTCCTGAGAGTTTGCCAGGAAGGGAGGGCGGAGTCTTAAGAGGGCCAGTGAGAGCTACAGAGCTTGAGGTGTGCCCCTGTGTGTCTGTGTAAATCCAGGAATATAACAGGCAGCAGCTTCAGCTGACCACAGTTAAAATGGTTGCAGCCAGACTCAGTGGAGGGAGATTTCTGCAGCATATTTGGCAAGTACAGAATCACAGTATATATAAAATAATATGCAAAGTGGTTGGAGGGAAGCTTCAGAATGGCAAAGATGTTTTTATTACAAATTATGTGAGCAGACTGCAGTTCCTCTTTAAGTGTTTCTTAAAGCCAAAAGGTTGGAATGTTAAATGAAAATAGTTTTGAGGTGTGTCTGTGATTATTTTTTTTATTTTTTTCTACACAATTAAACAATTGATTGAACATTTTCCAAGAGTGGTGATTCCATATTTTTTGCCAGTGGTTGTATATCCAGAAAAGCAAAGAAAAAACGAAAGGAAACTTAAAGAAAACCTGTCACACATCTGGGCAATACAGACACAGCATATGATTAAAGCATGTCTAAAGATAGACTCCAGTTCTTGCGGATACGTTTGATCTCCTGAACATATGTAGTCCTTTGTTGCAGTGGCGGTGCGTCCCCTCTCTCCTAGCACCGCTCTATCACCATAGATAGATTCATGCATTCCATGAATCTATGGTCGCCGCTGACACCCCCTATTCAGGTGTCCGGCCCCTTTTCGGGCACCTGAATTACAGCGGCGGGGGTGTTTTTTCGAAGCACCTGATTAGAGCTGTAGGATCTAATTGGCGCCCAAAAAGGTGAACAGCGGGCGCAATGCTGTGCGTTCGCTGTTCACTCAGCTGTGTGTTAGCAAAGCAAAGCAATTCGCTTTGCTAACACTGAACTGCCTCTCAGCCAATCAGGTTCTTGGGTCTGTTACCTGTCACCTGATTGGCTGAAACGTCAGGCACTGTGATTGGACGCCTGATAGAGAGGACGGAAAAAGACATCGAGGAGCGTGCAGGTCACCGCCGCTGACCCGCTGCGAGACATGTAAGTGCCGGGTGATGCACACTGGCAGCATTTGATGGGCACAGTAGCAGCAATTGATGGGTACAGTAGCTGCGTTTGATGGCACAGTGGCTGTGCTTGATGGGCACAGTGGCTGCGCTTGATGGGCACAGTGGCTGCGTTTGATGGGCACAGTGGCTGCATTTGATGGCACAGTGGCAGTGTTTGATGGGCACAGTGGCTGCTTTTGATGGGCACAGTGGCTGCGTTTGATGGTCACAGTGGCTGCGTTCGATGGCACAGTGGCAGCATTTGATGGGCACAGTGGCTGCACTTGATGGCACAGTGTCGGCAATTGATGGGCACAGTAGCTGCGTTTGGTGGCACAGTGGCTGCAATTGATGGGTTTTTTTTTCCAGCCGCCACTGCTTTGTTGGGACTCTTAGGTATCATAGAAGATGAAGTCATGAGTAGCAATATGAGAACGCTCCTGAGACTACTGTTTTATTATGTTACAAAGCTAATTGTCCTCAACTGGATTAAAAGGGACCGTTTTACATTATCCACTTGGAAAGGACTAATCAATGCCAATATCACACTGTATAAAATGACTTATGAAATCAGGGGATGTGCAAAGAAATTCAATAGCGTATGGGGAAAGTGGATAAACTTCAGGGAAACAGCACTACATGCAGAGGCGGCTCTCTAATTAGGCAAATTAGGTGGTCGCCTAAGGCCTCGCGCTCACAGGGGCCTCGGGACTGTCTAATTTGCCTGACAATGGGAGAGGAGGAGAGCCCAGCATCGGAAAGGATTGCGCTGCCTACGGATGGGCGGGACCGATCTAGAACACCGGGACTGCACTGTCTGCTAAGACTCTCCCCCGCCGCCTTCTCATGTCTTTTATGGGCTCGGGCAGCGCTGTATGGGGTGAGTCACTGGCCCCCGTGCCGTTATGATTCCTGTAAGAAAAAAAGCTGCACCAGTGATCACAGGGGAGGTGAGCGGTGTCAGCTCAGCCTGTCCTGTCCAGGTCCTCTATGATTGCCTATGAGGATGCTGGAATCAGTTCACACACCGCCCGCTCTGTCCTCTGCACATCCTGCAGATAGGTGTGCTGGAGCATTGACAGGTGGGCGTGGCCAGCGGAGGCAAAACATCTCACCGTGCTCGGTCCGGAGACTAATGAGCTGCAGACCGCGGGGTTGACTGCCTCTTCATCCTCTTCCCTTTCACTCCCGTTGCCCCCCTCCTCTCTCTCCCCTCTCTCCCCCTTCCTCTTCACCCCTCTCACTCCCCTCTCTCCCGACTATCCCCTCTCTTCCCCCCCCTCTCTCTCCCCACTCTCTCTCTCTCTCTCTCTCCCCACCTCTCGCTCCTCCCCTCCCTTTCTTCTCCCCTTTCTCTTACCTCTCTTTCCACTCCTCACTCATCCCTCTCTTTGTCTCTCACCCCCACACTATTTTGCTCCCCCTTTTCTCTCTTTCTCCCCACCTCTCTCCCTCCCCCCCTACTCTCTGACATATTTTCCTACTTACCTCTTTTTCTCCTCTCTTTTCCTGACACTGCAGTACAAAGAAATTCAGCTAGTGCTTTTCTGTATTCAGGTTCACTGACCATAGTAAATGCATTGGCTGTCCACAGCAGGTATGGGGCATAGGTTTAGGAAAATAGATGATGGATCCATGGCCTTTGTTAGGTAATGTGAAATTTGGGCATAACGTAGAACTGTCTAGTAAATGCCGTTCACTATACAGAGGGAGCTTGTGTTACAGTGCATATCCTGGTGTGATATGCTTGAATTATTTTTATTTTTATGAGTGGGGCCTCATGTATAAGTTTTGCCTAAGGCCTCACAAAGCCTAGAGCCACCTCTGACTACATGATCTCTTAAAAAAAAGATTTTTGTACAAAACAGCATTATATATAATGTAGGAGGGAAGTGGGAGAGTATGGTTCTGGGGGAATGACAGCACAAATGGTTATGAAGGTATTTGCCTCCAAGTTTTTGTTCTTTATTTTTTACTTTTCATAAATTACAAGATGATGTTAGTTTACATCACAGTTACCGGCAGAAAATGGAAAAAGAGCTATTTGTACTGATGAATTACAGTTAGTTATTGGGAAAGTACAGACCTCTAAATGGCATTAATATACCAACATATGCAACTATGACTGTACCCTGTTTGCACTATTTCATGCTATGTACTATTTCATGCTATGCTATTGCACTTGGCAAATAAAACCTTTAAAAAAATTTAAAAAAAAAAGATAGATTTCAGGAAAAAGGCTAAATACAAAGATGATTTTTTTTTTACTGCCCAAAAGATTTTTATTTCTGTCTATCTACTTCTGTCTACAGGGTGGGAGACTTAATTTTTCACTGCTGCAATTAATTAACACTTACAGGTCTTGTCCCTCTGCCAGCCTGTTGCTGGCATGTGCATCAATGTGGGTCAAATGTTGTGGCTGTGAATTTTACTGAGTGACACATGTGCAGATGTACAGTACATACTATGTTTGATTGAGTGATGCCAGATGTGTATTAATATATAAATCTAAGGTTGTCTGTGCTTCAGAAGATTTCTGTTATATTGAGAGGATATTTTGGAACTGCTGTACTAACTACCTTTCTTTCAAAAAATACAAAATTGAGAAAAAAAATACAGCGTGGGGAGTCTTCTTCCAATCCATACCATGCCCTTAGGTCTGGCATGTATTTTAAGGGGAATCCCCCCCCCCCAAAAAAAAATCCATACCAGACCCTTATCCCAGCATGCAGCCTGGCAGGCCAGGAAAGGGAGGGAGAGCGAGCGCCCCCCCTCCTGAACCATAGCATGGAGGGGTGCTTTGGGGTAGAGTGGGCCAAAAAAAGAATAACCAAAAAACAAGACCCAGGAAACGGGGAGAAAGGCCTGAGCTCAACATGCTGTTTTTTTTCTAATTTTGTATTGCTTGCAATTGTTTAATTTACATTCAGCTGTCAGCGGGGAACAACTGATGAGCCATCCGCTGCTAAGGACATTATTCACTGGTTGTTAAAGTGGTTGTAAAATCTGTTGCACCACTTGCACCTACATGTAGGCCTATAATAAGGCTTACCTGTAGGTACTGCGATTATCTCCTAAACTTGCACAGTTTAGGAGATATTCAGAGTGCATGCGGTCAATGACTTCATTGGTGCATGCTCTCTAAAGGTCCAGGTTACAGTGCTGGACCTTCAGAGCCGGTGCTGGTGACATCATCGTGGCTCTGTCCACTCACAGCGCAGAAGCCCCCGAAACAGGAAGAAACACCAGGGGGAAGATGTCAGTCATCTTAGTGGTGAGTGGGCACTGACAGGAGGGATTCCTTTTAAGGTAATTATTTCATAATGTGCTAGTATGCGATACATACTAGCACATTATGCCGTTGTCTTACAGGTTATTTTTTTTTATTCTTCAGCAGTTTCCAACCACTTTAAGGATGCCAATGGCTGCCCGCTCCTTAACAAAACCGCTACCGCTCCTAAACACTTTTGAAAGCGCTCCTAAACACTGCAAAAATGCTGGCACTGGCGCTAAATAATAAAGTTTTTATCCAGCCTTTTTTTTTAGCGTTTTTATCAGTGTCTAGTGTGCATGGAGCCTCAACCTGCAGTATACTTCCCGCTCAAAGTATGCCTTGGAACAGGTCATACATTATATAGTACAAATTTCTTCCTGGTAATCAATGGCAAAAACATATAAACCTGATAATAAGGGCTCAATGTTTTTTGTGCTTTGTGCAGAGAATGTGGTTATAGTCTAACACCTCTAATCACATACAGCTTCTTGCAAAGCTACCAATATCATACTGTTATATATGTTAGTGTGCAAATCTAATAATGTTTTTAGATTATGCAAACTGTGGATCACCACAATATCACAGTTCATTAGATGCTTCAGACCCCAAAATATGAGAATAGAATCAGCTTTCTGATTCTGCATCACAAGTGCAAAGCAGGTCATATTACTGCAGATCTGTATGTGATGGAAAACCATGATCTGCTTGCGGTGGTCTCAGCTCATACTACAAGTCTGTCTGCACAGGGCAGTACGAGTTCTAAGAATCACCCACTACTTCCTATGATGCATTTACAAAGTGGCCACATTATTAGATTGCTTTACATACTGGGAATAGTGAGAGATTCATCTGTTTTCAGATGCTGTTAGAACACAGTGATTATTATTTATTTTAATAATTGTATGAAGAATTTGCAGTTTTAGCACATAATACATTTACATTATACACATTATACATTTGTGAGTTTTAAACTGCCTACAAATACTACTTTAGCTGATTGCTGCAGGCATGACCACCAAAAATTATTTCTACATTGTTTAAAGCTGCTTATGTTTTGCCTTCCCTGGTCCATTCTTTCCTCTCTCATCAACATGCTAAAAACATTCCTAAATTAAACCTCTCTGTTTCCATTGCATATCTTTTTCAGACCCAATGATATTGTAGCGGGTCTCCCCGACCTCCAAAGGCCTGATGGTGACCCCCAGAGCCAGGGAGAACCGACATTCCTCCTCAGGGTGCAGGTTACTGGGCATAGTGGGTGTAGGGCAAGGTGGAAAGATTGGGCACCAGTCACTTTTTGTAAAAATGAACAAAGAGTTTTATTTCTCTTAACAGGAACAGTGGGAGAGAGGATTTAGGGCACAGAACACCCTTAGGCAAATGCAATAGCAATTATGGCAAACCCCGCAGACAAAAATAGAACTCCCCAGGCAGCAATACAGAAAAAGGGCTTTTAAGCTGAATGCAGCAATCTGTATCTTGTAGAAACCACTGTCTCCTATGGCAACAACTTCTCCCACAGTATCCTACTGTAGATCTTCCAGTTTACCTCACAGTGACCCACTGTAGATCTTCCAGCTTAACTCACAGTATCCCACTGTAGATCCTTAAGCTCAGCTCGCCGTTTCTCTTACTGGACTTCTTGGACTCTCAGCCACCTGTTGGATTCCCAGAGCTTCAACCACAGCTAACTGCTGTACTTTATCTTCAAGCTTTACTACCCGCTGCCTTCCTGGATGAGTGAAGCATCTGCTTTGGTACTCCTTCAGAACTTCATCCCTTCCAAACTTGCCTCCGGTAAGAGGAGTGGTTGTCCCTTTGTGGCAACTGCTTCTCCTTTACATCAGACAACGATAAGGCTCCCCTACGGTCGAGCCTCTAACACATGCGGTTCCACCCCAGACTACGGGCTTAACCTTGGCTGCTCCTCCTTTGCGGAACCCTGAACTGCTGGATAGGCCTTAAGTGGACCTAGCAGCAAACATGTCTCCTGGATAGGCCTCAGGCTTCAGGCCTAGCAACCAGGAGCTTCTTGACACACACACACCCAGGCCACAGCCTCAGCCAGGAAGAACCATGATCACCTGACTCCTCCCAAATAAATAGCCTATCCCAGCATATACAGCAGTCAAAGAAACTCCTGCTGATTGGCTGAGACAACATTGTTACCCATTACCTGAATTTATGGTAATCCATCATTCTAATGCCAGAAGCAACAATGCCACCTATTGACAGAAGAGAGAGACTACACCAAAGTCAGACTTAGGACAGGAATCTGTGGATCAACCTACCAATTAGCCAGGCTAGTTACCACCTATCACAACTAGATTAATTAGCAGCCCTGTTTAGGACCAGGGTGCTAAAAGTTCATCACTGGGTCTCTGTACTTCTCTATACAATGCCGGTAAATGGGAGGGGCCTTAGGGTCTGTAAATAGCTTCCTGAAAACATCATAGCTAGCTCAATACTCCTCAGCCCTGATGCAAGTAGTACAAACATTATGATGTCATGATGGATGGATGTCAATCTGGAGGAGTGGGTGTTCCTAGGCAGTATGCATTAGAATGCAGACTTCCCTAGGTACAGTGGCTTGCACTGTAAAAAAAAGCTCTACCAGCTATTTTGCAAAGAAGAATGGGCAAAAATGTAACTCTAGATGTGCAAAGCTGGTAGTGACATACCCAAAAGGACGTGCAGCTGTAATTGCAGCGAAAGGTGGTTCTACAAAGTATTGACTCAGGGGGGCTGAATACAAATGCACGCCACACTTTTCACATATTTACTTGTAAAACAATTTAAAAACCATTTATCATTTCCCTTCCACTTCACAATTATGTGCCATTTTGTGTTGGTCTATCACATAAAATACCAATAAAATACATTTATGTTTTTGGTTGTAATATGAGAAAATGTGTAAAATTTCAAGGGGTATGAATACTTTTTCTAGGCACTGTAACACCTACATGTGATGCTTTGCCTCCTTGATTGAAAATTCAGTGAATAAAAGGGGAAAGTAATATACATTTAGGCTGGAGAGTGCTGGATATCTTCTCGCTAGGAAGTCAGACAGGCTCTATCTGATTTCCCACACTTAAAATGCACGCTGTGAAAGGCTCACAAAGTACAGTGAAATTATAAAAAGCTATTTCAATACAGGAAAGGAGCATGCAGAACTGTGCATAACCCAAGGCTGGAGTTCAGACCAGTTGCACACAGGCATAATAATTTACTGATGTTTACTTAGGAACTTGTTGACAGAAAGTCAGTGAGTAAAAAAACTGTGCCTAAAGGCCTGAGTAATGTTGGGTATAGGCGAGTAAAGGAGTGTAAGCGTATAGACGAGAAAAATTCCTCATTGCCAGTGTTGTAATATACTCGTGTAAATGTGCTTATAGTAGTAAATAGTAAACACGCGTATGCCAGTAAATGACTGCACTCAAATGTAAAGTTTTCTATTTTTGTTTTACTGCTCTGTACTCAATGCTGTATTACTGATCTGTACTAAGCTGTGTGCATTTTTCCATAGAGAACAATGCATCTCATTACAAACCAGAAAAAAATGCGTCGTTAGTGAGAGCTTTTAATGATGAAACGCGTAGGGCTTAGCCTTTGCTGACATCATCACGTACATGGAAGTGGATGTCCATGCCAGTTTGCTGATTGTTACATGCGCATGTCTTTTAAATTGATGTAATGCAATTCTTTTATTTGATAAAATATTTTATACTGTTTTACGCTATGGAAAG
This sequence comes from Aquarana catesbeiana, assembly GCF_042186555.1. Classification (NCBI taxonomy): domain Eukaryota; kingdom Metazoa; phylum Chordata; class Amphibia; order Anura; family Ranidae; genus Aquarana; species Aquarana catesbeiana. The sequence goes on from NC_133330.1 coordinate 256,673,428, forward strand.
GCCTTTTTCCTCTTGCTTTACATGACTTTACCACATTGAGAGTTGGGCTGTGTATATCCGAGTGTTGGCAGTCCCGAGTGATACAGAGGCTGTGTGAAGGATCATCTTATCTCCCAACAAGATCACACAACTGCTTTATGACCTGTAATTAAGGTGGTCATGGGGAGTTGGTAAACATTTACCTAGGGATGCACCGATACATATACTGGTATCGGTGCCGATACTTTATTTTCGGGGGTATCGGTACTCGTGAAAATTCACCGATGACGTCAGCTTGGGCAGAGCTCGGGAACCGGATAAGGTTGCAGCCTCTCCACGCGGCGGTGAGTGCGGTTTCCCTCATGACAGACATGTGTTTTGTTGCTGCTGCTGCGCCTGCTACATGGCTGCCCCACATGGCGAGCGTCCTCCTTACACCATGTCCCCTCATGGCGGCTGGTGTGTGCTCTTCTCTATTTCTAACTGTTGCTTGCCTTCTTCTTATGTGTCCCGCGGATTGCTGTACACTGCTTACATCATCATTTGCCTAACATGGCGGACGGCCTGTGTTATACTTAAATTAGTTTTGTGTCCCACATTGTCTCTCTCTCTCTTGCCTAACATGGCGGACGGCCTGTGTTATACTTAAATTAGTTTTGTGTTCCACATTGTCTCTCTCTCTCTCTCTCTTGCCTAACATGGCGGACGGCCTGTGTTATACTTAAGTTAGTTTGTCTCACATTGTCTCTCTCTTGCCTAACATGGCGGCCGGCCTGTGTTACATTTAGTTTGTCCCACATTGTCTCTCACTCTCTTGCCTAACATAACGTCCACTTGTCCAGCATGGCGGCCGGCCTGTGTTTGTGTGTGTTACATAACTTAGTGTCCCACATTGTCTCTGTTGCCTAACATGTCCATCATGGCAGCAAATGACTGCTGCTGTTACATAAATCATGATTGTCTCTTGCCTAACATTTTCCTGCATGTGCCTTTCTGAGACCATCCTCTGCTTTTTGTATTGTAGAGACACCGTTGTACCCGACAGATTGATGTCATCATCCCCGCTGGTTTACTTGGCCATACCAATATGCTGGATGCAGCAGGAACAAACAACAAGCACCGGTGAGAGCAGCTTCATTATTCTAAAAAATAGTAGCTGTCATCATGTGTGAAAAAATCAGAAAACAAAACATTTGGGCTCAAACATTTTTCCCCATTTTCTTCATTTTTTTCCCCCTTAAGGTGGAGAGACTTACTTATTTCTGGCTTTAAGTGCAATGCAAACGGATGCCACTGCATTGCAGACTGCAAACTCTGTTCTGCCAAAATATCTAGAGGAGGTTCAAAAGTTAGTTCTTATAATACCAATAATCTCATAAAACACCTCAAACTGAAACACAAGACTGAGCATGGCGAATTTACAGCTGTCACTAGCTCTTGCACTCAGCAGCTGACACTGCAGCAAACCCTTGCCAGATGTGAAAAATTTTCCATGGATAACCCAAAGGCTAAAAAAATTTCTGAAGTAGTTACCCAATTCATCGTTCTTGATGATCAGCCACTATCAATAGTTGACAATGTGGGTTTTCGTCGACTTATGAATCTTTTGGAGCCAAAGTACGAAATTCCCAGCCGCCATCATGTCACAGATGTCATGTTGCCACAATTACACAACACAGTGAAAAAATACATTACCAACATGCTACAGGAGTGCATAAAGGCTATTTTGAGCAGTAGTGTGAGTCCCGTGTCTGTAATTAGCTTAACTGCACAAGTCAAGCTGCACGCAAAGAAATTTCAAGGCTCTCACACAGGCCAAGCTATAAGAAGCATACTAGAAGAAATACTTGACACTTGGGCAATTCCCAAAAGTTCTGTCCATGTGGTAGTCCGTGGTAATGGCAGAAATATGATAAAAGGTGTACAAGATGCTGGTCTTCAGAATCTTTCATGTGTGGCACATACACTGCAACTGGCTGTCTCAGAGGGGCTTTTATCACAGCGCAGCATTACGGAGGCTGTGGGAGTTGGGCGCAAAATAGTTGGGCACTTTAAACATTCAAACCTGGCAAATTTTCGGCTGCAAGATATTCAAATCCAGCTTGGTCAACCCATTAAAAGACTTCAACAAGATGTTCAGACTCGCTGGAACAGCACTTTTTACATGCTGCAGTCTCTGATAGAGCAAAAACGGGCCATTGGAGTATATGTGTCAGAACATGAGCTGCCTGCAATGATCACTGCAAATCAGTGGAATCTCATGGAGAAGATGATCAACATCTTGACTCCCTTTGAAGAGTTGACTTGGCAGGGCCGTCTTTGATTTTGATTGGGCCCTGGGCAAACATTTTCTTGGGCCCCCCCCTCCATTCTGAGACATACAAAAAATAGCAGGTAGACTCAAAATCAGTTTACTGCAGCAGATCACGCAGCGATTGTAATTGTTTGCCAGAGGTTACAGCCTATCCTTACTGCTCACTGGCTGGTTTCTAGAGGTTACAACACATAATTTCTGCTTGCCGATTGGTTGCTAGAGGTTAATGTACATTATTAGCGCTCACTAATTGGTTGCTAGGGGTTACAGTACATCATTACCACTTACTGATTGGTTGCTAGAGATTAAAGCAGATCACTACTGTTCGCTGATTGGTTGCTAGAGGTTAATGCACTTCATTACCTCTCACTGAGCAGTGGAGCAATCCCAAATAATTGAGCAAGTAAAGGGGCACATTAATACACATACTACAGGAGAGTGTCAGAGAGTGCAGACATACTACAGGAGAGGTTCAGAGACTGCGGACATACTGCAGGAGATTACCAGAGACTGCGGACATACTGCAGGAGACAATCAGAGACTGCGGACATACTGCAGGAGATTACCAGAGACTGCGGACATACTGCAGGAGACAATCAGAGACTGCGGACATACTGCAGGAGATTACCAGAGACTGCGGACATACTGCAGGAGATAATCAGAGACTGCGGACATACTGCAGGAGACAATCAGAGACTGCGGACATACTGCAGGAGTTAATCAGAGACTGCGGACATACTGCAGGAGACAATCAGAGACTGCGGACATACTGCAGGAGACAATCAGAGACTGTAGACATACTGCAGGAGACAGAGACTGTGGACATACTGCAGGAGACAGAGACTGTGGACATACTGCAGGAGACAGAGACTGTGGACATACTGCAGGAGACAATCAGAGACTGCGGACATACTGCAGGAGATTACCAGAGACTGCGGACATACTGCAGGAGATTACCAGAGACTGCGGACATACTGCAGGAGACAATTAGAGGCTGCGGACATACTGCAGGAGACAGAGACTGCGGACATACTGCAGGAGACAATTAGAGGCTGCGGACATACTGCAGGAGACAATCAGAGACTGCGGACATACTGCAGGAAACAATCAGAGACTGCAGACATACTGCAGGAGACAATCAGAGACTGTAGACATACTGCAGGAGATTACCAGAGACTGCAGACATACTGCAGGAGATTACCAGAGACTGCGGACATACTGCAGGAGATTACCAGAGACTGCGGACATACTGCAGGAGATTACCAGAGACTGCGGACATACTGCAGGAGACAATCAGAGGCTGCGGACATACTGCAGGAGATTACCAGAGACTGCGGACATACTGCAGGAGACAATCAGAGACTGCGGACATACAGCAAGAGATTACCAGAGACTGCAGACATACTGCAGGAGACAATCAGAGGCTGCGGACATACTGCAGGAGATTACCAGAGACTGCGGACATACTGCAGGAGACAATCAGAGACTGCAGACATACTGCAGGAGTTAATCAGAGACTGCGGACATACTGCAGGAGACAATCAGAGACTGCGGACATACTACAGGAGACAATCAGAGACTGCGGACATACTGCAGGAGACAATCAGAGACTGCGGACATACTGCAGGAGACAATCAGAGACTGCGGACATACTGCAGGAGACAATCAGAGACTGCGGACATACTGCAGGAGACAATCAGAGACTGCGGACATACTGCAGGAGACAATCAGAGACTGCAGACATACTGCAGGAGACAGAGACTGTAGACATACTGCAGGAGATTACCAGAGACTGCGGACATACTGCAGGAGACAATCAGAGACTGCGGACATATTGCAGGAGATTACCAGAGACTGCAGACATACTGCAGGAGACAATCAGAGACTGCGGACATACTGCAGGAGATTACCAGAGACTGCGGACATACTGCAGGAGACAATCAGAGACTGCGGACATACTGCAGGAGATTACCAGAGACTGCAGACATACTGCAGGAGACAATCAGAGGCTGCGGACATACTGCAGGAGACAATCAGAGACTGCGGACATACTGCAGGAGACAATCAGAGACTGCGGACATACTGCAGGAGTTAATCAGAGACTGCGGACATACTGCAGGAGACAGAGACTGTAGAAATACTGCAGGAGACAGAGACGGCGGACATACTGCAGGAGACAATCAGAGACTGTAGACATACTGCAGGAGATTACCAGAGACTGCGGACATACTGCAGGAGACAATCAGAGACTGCGGACATACTGCAGGAGATTACCAGAGACTGCGGACATACTGCAGGAGACAATCAGAGGCTGCGGACATACTGCAGGAGATTACCAAAGACTGCGGACATACTGCAGGAGACAATCAGAGACTGCGGACATACTGCAGGAGACAATCAGAGACTGCGGACATACTGCAGGAGACAATCAGAGGCTGCGGACATACTGCAGGAGACAATCAGAGGCTGCGGACATACTGCAGGAGACATTCAGAGCCTGCGGACATACTGCAGGAGATTGCCAGAGACTGCGGACATACTGCAGGAGACAATCAGAGACTGCGGACATACTGCAGGAGATTACCAGAGGCTGCGGACATACTGCAGGAGACAATCAGAGACTGCGGACATACTGCAGGAGACAATCAGAGACTGCGGACATACTGCAGGAGTTAATCAGAGACTGCGGACATACTGCAGGAGACAATCAGAGACTGCGGACATACTGCAGGAGACAATCAGAGACTGTGGACATACTGCAGGAGACAATCAGAGACTGCGGACATACTGCAGGAGACAATCAGAGACTGTAGACATACTGCAGGAGATTACCAGAGACTGCGGACATACTGCAGGAGACAATCAGAGACTGCGGACATACTGCAGGAGATTACCAGAGACTGCGGACATACTGCAGGAGACAATCAGAGGCTGCGGACATACTGCAGGAGATTACCAAAGACTGCGGACATACTGCAGGAGACAATCAGAGACTGCAGACATACTGCAGGAGACAATCAGAGACTGCGGACATACTGCAGGAGACAATCAGAGGCTGTGGACATACTGCAGGAGACATTCAGAGCCTGCGGACATACTGCAGGAGATTGCCAGAGACTGCGGACATACTGCAGGAGACAATCAGAGACTGCAGACATACTGCAGGAGACACTCAGAGCCTGCGGACATACTGCAGGAGATTACCAGAGACTGCGGACATACTGCAGGAGACAATCAGAGACTGCGGACATATTGCAGGAGATTACCAGAGACTGCAGACATACTGCAGGAGACAATCAGAGACTGCGGACATACTGCAGGAGATTACCAGAGACTGCGGACATACTGCAGGAGACAATCAGAGACTGCGGACATACTGCAGGAGATTACCAGAGACTGCAGACATACTGCAGGAGACAATCAGAGGCTGCGGACATACTGCAGGAGACAATCAGAGACTGCGGACATACTGCAGGAGACAATCAGAGACTGCGGACATACTGCAGGAGTTAATCAGAGACTGCGGACATACTGCAGGAGACAGAGACTGTAGAAATACTGCAGGAGACAGAGACGGCGGACATACTGCAGGAGACAATCAGAGACTGTAGACATACTGCAGGAGATTACCAGAGACTGCGGACATACTGCAGGAGACAATCAGAGACTGCGGACATACTGCAGGAGATTACCAGAGACTGCGGACATACTGCAGGAGACAATCAGAGGCTGCGGACATACTGCAGGAGATTACCAAAGACTGCGGACATACTGCAGGAGACAATCAGAGACTGCGGACATACTGCAGGAGACAATTAGAGACTGCGGACATACTGCAGGAGACAATCAGAGGCTGCGGACATACTGCAGGAGACAATCAGAGGCTGCGGACATACTGCAGGAGACATTCAGAGCCTGCGGACATACTGCAGGAGATTGCCAGAGACTGCGGACATACTGCAGGAGACAATCAGAGACTGCGGACATACTGCAGGAGATTACCAGAGGCTGCGGACATACTGCAGGAGACAATCAGAGACTGCGGACATACTGCAGGAGACAATCAGAGACTGCGGACATACTGCAGGAGTTAATCAGAGACTGCGGACATACTGCAGGAGACAATCAGAGACTGCGGACATACTGCAGGAGACAATCAGAGACTGTGGACATACTGCAGGAGACAATCAGAGACTGCGGACATACTGCAGGAGACAATCAGAGACTGCGGACATACTGCAGGAGTTAATCAGAGACTGCGGACATACTGCAGGAGACAATCAGAGACTGCGGACATACTGCAGGAGACAATCAGAGACTGTGGACATACTGCAGGAGACAATCAGAGACTGCGGACATACTGCAGGAGACAATCAGAGACTGTAGACATACTGCAGGAGATTACCAGAGACTGCGGACATACTGCAGGAGACAATCAGAGACTGCGGACATACTGCAGGAGATTACCAGAGACTGCGGACATACTGCAGGAGACAATCAGAGGCTGCGGACATACTGCAGGAGATTACCAAAGACTGCGGACATACTGCAGGAGACAATCAGAGACTGCAGACATACTGCAGGAGACAATCAGAGACTGCGGACATACTGCAGGAGACAATCAGAGGCTGTGGACATACTGCAGGAGACATTCAGAGCCTGCGGACATACTGCAGGAGATTGCCAGAGACTGCGGACATACTGCAGGAGACAATCAGAGACTGCAGACATACTGCAGGAGACACTCAGAGCCTGCGGACATACTGCAGGAGATTACCAGAGACTGCGGACATACTGCAGGAGATAATCAGAGACTGCGGACATACTGCAGGAGATAATCAGAGACTGCGGACATATTGCAGGAGACAATCAGAGACTGCGGACATACTGCAGGAGTTAATCAGAGACTGCGGACATACTGCAGGAGACAATCAGAGACTGCGGACATACTGCAGGAGACAATCAGAGACTGCGGACATACTGCAGGAGACAATCAGAGACTGCGGACATACTGCAGGAGACAATCAGAGACTGCGGACATACTGCAGGAGACAATCAGAGACTGCGGACATACTGCAGGAGACAGAGACTGTGGACATACTGCAGGAGACAATCAGAGACTGCGGACATACTGCAGGAGATTACCAGAGACTGCGGACATACTGCATGAGATTACCAGAGACTGCGGACATACTGCAGGAGATTACCAGAGACTGCGGACATACTGCAGGAGACAATTAGAGGCTGCGGACATACTGCAGGAGACAGAGACTGCGGACATACTGCAGGAGACAATTAGAGGCTGCGGACATACTGCAGGAGACAATCAGAGACTGCGGACATACTGCAGGAGACAATCAGAGACTGCAGACATTATACAGGAAATGGTCAGAGAACTTTCAGCAATGCACAGCTTTACAGTTGAATAACACAGCTCAGGGTTTAAACATTCAGGCATTTTATGGGTGTAAGGACATACCTGGCCAGCCAAACTAACTACATACATTCAGGTGTGTGGGCGGGGCTTCCACTCTCTGCTCTCACTACAACAGCCGGGAGTTCCACTGATGCTTTGTTGGGGGGCCCACGTCACCCGTGAATTGGGGCCCCAATGACAGCTTTGCAGAGCGCACAGAGGACACGGGAGGGGCGGGGCCGGGAGCTCCATTGACGCTCTGACCCCGCCCACGTACAGCCTGTGTACTCAGAATAGAGCGTCTGTAGTTAAAGCCAGTGATCGGAGTGGGAGTGTCATTGGAGCTCCCGGCCCCGCCCCCGGACCTCTGTATTCACCAGCCAGTATAGAGGGGGCAGGGCCGGGAGCTCCAATGACACTCCCACTCCGATCACTGGCTCTCACTACAGACGCTCTTTTCCGAGTATACAGGCTGCACGTGGGTGGGGTCAGAGCGTCAGTGAAGCTCCTGGCCCCGCCCCTCTCAGCTGGCTAGTGTGAATACATCCTCCCATATGCTCTGCAAAGCTGTCATCGGGGCCCCAATTCACGGCTAGCGTGGGCCCCCCAACAAAGATTGGGCCCAGGGCAAGTGCCCCGCTTGCCCTGTGCTAAAGACGGCCCTGTGAATCGGCATGTGAGTTGTTCAGATTCTTTTGCCTCGGATGTAATTCCTGCAGTGACTGTGCTACAGCGATTATTATCTAAAGAAGTGGATGAGGACCACGGTGTTAAAACGATGAACTCTGACATGGAGCAAAATCCACTTTACTGCATCGCTACCTTATTCGATCCAAGGTAATCAATTATTGCTGGCTGCTATTTTGCATTGTTTTTATGTGAATATTGATGATATGATTTTGTTTTTTGTTTTTTGGATGAAGGTGATATTTTACAGTGTTATTATCACTTGCTTGCATTAAAAAAAAAATTTGTAATGCAACTGATAACACTGTAAATCTCACCTTCATAAAAAACACAAAGCAAAATCGATAATGACAGACACACTTACCTGCTCTGCCTCTGTGTAATGGTTTTGCACAGAGCAGGGCAGACAACTGTTTTTGCAGTGTCCCCCGCCGTCACCTTTCCTTCTAGCAGTGCCCCCACAGCAAGCTTCCACAGTTGTTGCTTTGCTTGCATGACGTTGTCTAATGTCTTGTATTTTTCTTCTTCTAGGTGTAAAGATTGGTTCTTCTCAAATGCAGATGCTGGTAGGCAGGCCAAAGAGATGTTCGTGCTGGAAATGCAACAAATATCTTCTGTACAGGTACTACAGGCACGGGCAGGTAGACCTGAGGTGCTTGAGAAACCAGCTACCAAAAGGCCTCGCACTGAGCAACAGCCAGGTATCGGTGTGACTGTGGACAGTGTTTTTCAGGAAATTGCTTATTCATCTACATTTGAGAACAGTGCTCCCACAGCTGCTACCATACAACTAGAAGCATATCTTGGAGAGGTCACTGTGCCTCGTTCGGACAAAACTCTTGAGCAGGGATCTGCAATTAGCGGACCTCCAGCTGTTGAAAAACTACAAGTCCCATCATGCCTCAGCCTCTGGGTGTCATGCTTGTGGCTGTCAGTCTTGCTATGCCTCATGGGACTTGCAGTTCTGCAACAGCTGGAGGTCCGCTAATTGCATATCCCTGCTCTTGAGTATTGGGCAGTCAATAAACTGCGATTTCCCACTCTAGCCCAAATGGCACAAAAATATCTTTCAGCTCCTTGCAGTAGTGTGGAAAGTGAGAGATTGTTCAGTGCAGCGTCACACATTCTGACTGACACCAGAAACCGACTTCTAACTGAACATGCAGAGATTCTTCTGTTTCTTAAAAAAAAACTTGCCACTTGCGTTTGAATTGGAAAAGTAATCTACCGCCTGTTACTGTCCAACTGTAAGGCATCATGCACAGTTGCACGCTGCAGCTTAAAGCAACTGCTCCACCTGGCATTTCCTCTGCCTGTTAACTCCCCTCCATGTTGGCCTTTAAAAAAAAAGAAAAATATGCCTTTTTAACTCCATGCCACAACCTTTTTTCCTTAAGTGGAAAAGTGAATCACTTATGGTGTGCACATTGCACACTATAGGTGATTCAACGTGCAATGCATGGGGACACATAGCCTAATATGGAGCGGCATAGAATTAAACACTACAGGCAAACGAAAGGCTCAAACGCCTGTAGGAGCAGCTACTTTGAGCTTTATTGTGCATGTGGCCTTACTGCTGCTAAGTCCTTGGCTCTTTGGCCTTGCCATCCTGGAATGACCCTAATTTTGGTCTGTGAAAAATGCTTTTTAACGAGTTTCATAAGAAGTTGAACTAGAAGCTAGCACTTTTTTTTTATTATTTAAAAAATGTTTACAAAATAATGTTAGTTTTGAGGTACTGTTCAGTTGCTCCTCCTCAGGCCTAACATTATTCAAAGCAGGATTCCGGCCAGCTAATTTTTTTTTTTTAAGTCAGCAGCTACAAACACTGTAGCTGCGGACTTTAACCACTTCAGCCCCGGAAGGATTTACCCCCTTCCTGACCAGAGCACTTTTTAGAATTTGGCACTGCGTCGCTTTAACTGCTAATTGCGCGGTCATGCAATGCTGTACCCAAACTAAATTTGCGTCCTTTTCTTCCCACAAATAGAGATTTCTTTTGATGGTATTTGATCACCTCTGCCGTTTTTATTTTTTGCGCTATACATGGAAAAAGACCGAAAATTTTGAAAAAAAAAAGATATTTTCTACTTTTTGTTCTAAAAAAAATCCAATAAACTCAATTTTAGTCATACATTTAGGCCAAAATGTATTCGGCCACATGTCTTTGGTAAAAAAAAATGTCAATAAGTGTATATTTATTGGTTTGCGCAAAAGTTATAGTGCCTACAAACTAGGGTACATTTTCTGTAATTTACACAGCCTTTAATTTATGACTGCCTATGTCGTTTCTTGAGGTGCTAAAATGGCAGGGCAGTACAAAACCCCCACAAGTGACCCCATTTTGGAAAGTAGACACCCCAAGGAAATTGCTGAGAGGCATGTTGAGCCCATTGAATATTCATTTTTTTTGTCCCAAGTGATTGAATAATGACAAAAAAAAATACAAAAATTACAAAAAGTTGTCACTAAATGATATATTGCTCACACAGGCCATGGGCATATGTGGAATTGCACCCCAAAATACAATTAGCTGCTTCTCCTGAGTATGGGGATACCACATGTGTGGGACTTTTTGGGAGCCTAGCCGCGTACGGGGCCCCGAAAACCAATCACTGCCTTCAGGATTTCTAAGGGCGTAAATTTTTGATTTTACTCCTCACTACCTATCACAGTTTTGAAGGCCATAAAATGCCCAGATGGCATAAAACCCCCCCAAATGACCCCATTTTGGAAAGTAGACACCCCAAGCTATTTGCTTTGAGGCATGTTGAGTCCATGGAATATTTTATATTTTGACACAAGTTGCGGGAAAGTGACAATTTTTTTTTTTTTTTTTTTGCACAAAGTTGTCACTAAATGATATATTGCTCACACAGGCCATGGGCATATGTGGAATTGCACCCCAAAATACATTTAGCTGCTTCCCCTGAGTATGGGGATACCACATGTGTGGGACTTTTTAGGAGCCTAGCCGCGTACGGGGCCCCGAAAACCAATCACCGCCTTCAATATTTCTAAGGGTGTAAATTTTTTATTTCACTCTTCACTGCCTATCACAGTTTCGGAGGCCATGGAATGCCCAGGTGGCACAAAACCCCCCCAAATGACCCCATTTTGGAAAGTAGACACCCCAAGCTATTTGCTGAGAGGCATGATGAGTATTTTGCAGCTCTCATTTGTTTTTGAAAATGAAGAAAGACAAGATACCGCTCAGCAAATAGCTTGTGGTGTCTACTTTCCAAAATGGGGTCATTTGGGGGGGGGGTTTTGCCACCTGGGCATTCCAATGGCCTCCGAAACTGTGATAGGCAGTGAAGAGTGAAATCAAAAATTTATGCCCTTAGAAAGCCTGAAGGCGGTGCTTGGTTTTCGGGGTCCCGTACACGGCTTGGCTCCCAAAAAGTCTCACACATGTGGTATCCCCGAACTCAGGAGAAGCAACAGAATGTATTTTGGGGTGTAATTTCACATATTCCCATGGCATGTTTGAGCAATCTTTCATTTAGTGACAACTTTGTGCAAAAAAAAAAAAAAAAATTGTCTCTTTCCCGCAACTTGTGTCACAATATAAAATATTCCATGGACTCGACATGACTCTCAGCAAATAGCTTGGGGTGTCTACTTTCCAAAATGGGGTCATTTGGGGGGGTTTTGAACTGTCCTGGCATTTTATGCACAACATTTAGAAGCTTATGTCACACATCACCCACTCTTCTAACCACTTGAAGACAAAGCCCTTTCTGACACTTTTTGATTACATGAAAAAAATTTTTTTTTTTGCAAGAAAATTACTTTGAACCCCCAAACATTATATATTTTTTTAAAGCAAATGCCCTACAGATTAAAATGATGGGTGTTTCATTTTTTTTTTTTCACACTGTATTTGCGCAGCGATTTTTCAAACGCATTTTTTGGGGAAAAACACACTTTTTTAAATTTTAATGCACTAAAACACACTATATTGCCCAAATGTTTGATGAAATAAAAAAGATCATCTTAGGCCGAGTACATGGATACCAAACATGACATGCTTTAAAATTTAAAAAAGCCTTTAAAAGCCTTTACAGGTTACCACTTTAGATTTACAGAGGAGGTCTACTGCTAAAATTACTGCCCTCGATCTGACGTTCGCGGTGACACCTCACATGCATGGTGCAATTGCTGTTTACATTTGACGCCAGACCGACGCTTGCGTTCGCCTTAGCGCAAGAGCAGGGGGGACAGGGGTGCTTTTTTTTTTTTTTTTTTTCTTTTTTTCTTTATTATTTTTTTGCTTTTTTATCTTATTTTTAAATTGTTCCTTTCATTTTTTTTTTTTTAAATCATTTTTATTGTTATCTCAGGGAATGTAAATATCCCCTATGATAGCAATAGGTAGTGATAGGTACTCTTTTTTGAAAAAATTGGGGTCTATTATACCCTAGATTTCTCCTCTGCCCTCAAAGCATCTGACCACACCAAGATCGGTGTGATAAAATGCTTTCCCAATTTCCCAATGGCGCTGTTTACATCCGGCGAAATCTAAGTCATAAAATGCTCGTAGCTTCCGGTTTCTTAGGCCATAGAGATGTTTGGAGCCACTCTGGTCTCTGATCAGCTCTATGGTCAGCTGGCTGAATCACCGGCTGCATTCTCAGGTTCCCTGTTGAGACAGGAGAGCCAGAGAAAAACACGTAAGACGGTGGCGGGGGGGGGCATTCCCTCCCACTGCTTGTAAAAGCAGTCTAGAAGCTAATTAGCCGCTAGGATTGCTTTTACATGAAAGCCGACCGCTGGCTGAAAAGAATGATACCAAGATGATACCTAAACCTGCAGGCATCATTCTGGTATAACCACTCAAAGTCGTGAATGGCGTACCTGAAGACAAAAAAATGGTTAACAATAAAACACAGTAAACTGTAAAGTATAAAAAATTGCATACCTGAAAAGCAAACATGATAAAACATAATAACAATAAAACATTGCAGAATAGAATACAATAAAAAAGAGCAGAACAATAGAGAGAGAATAGAGAGAGAGAGAACAATAAAACGACAACTATTTTTTTTTATCTTATATTTTTGTTTGTGTTTTTTTTTTTTTTTTAAACACTTTTTTTTGTAACTGCAACTTTTATAACTGTAACCGGTTCCAGGTTCGGGTCTCTCAAAATGCGATGGCATCTTGGGAGACCCTGTGAAAGTGTGTCCTAGTCTGTGCAATGCTGTACCCTACGCTAATACTCAATTAGTGAATGGTAGCGTTCAAAACATTCACCAATGCAAAGACCAGGATTGTCAGGACAGGAGGGACAATAATAGCGGGTGTCACGCCTATATCCGCGCTTGCTGCAGACACAACATCTTTTTTGAGGGGGTTCGTTGGGTAGGGGTACTCGGGAGGACATAAAGAAAATGCCTCTCATGCAGCCGACTGCATTTGGTTGGGGATGTGAATGGGGGAATTATGGGCGCTGCAGAAGTGGTGGGTTCCCAATTAGGATTGGCAAATGCAGCAGGAAGTGCATTATGGGCACGACGGGCCTGTGTTTGTCTTTTTGGTGGCAGCGGGACACTACTTGTGCTTGCCACCTCACCAGCTTGAACTGCACTTATGGGACTCGCCACGTCACCAAGTGTTACTGCAGTGCTGGTTTGACTACAACCGGGGTGTACTAGGCCGCTGGTGCTTGCCAGTTCACCAAAACGCTACCAAAAAAACTGTTAGCGATCGCAGGGATTAGGCCTGACTCTGCGAACGCTGCAGTTATGCGTTTAATGTTTTGTAAGTGACAGTGATCGATCGATACTGCACTTGGGTGGGCTGGGCTGGGCGGAGGGGCAAAACACAGGTGCTAGCAGGTATCTGGGCTGATCCCGCTAACACTGCGTTTTTGGGAACCCTAAACTGCTGGGGACGCCAGTATAGATCTGATCGGATCAGATATTGATCCGTTCAGATACTATACCACTAAGGGAGGTGTACGGTGCGTGCAATGGTGTTAGCGGTACTGGCACTAACCTGATGCTGCCTGGGGCTGTTGCTTGCCAGTTCAACAAAACGCTACCAAAAAAACTGTTAGCGATCGCAGGGATCAGGCCTGATTTTGCGAACGCTGCAGTTATGTGTTTAGTGTTTTGTAAGTGACAGTGATCGATCGATACTGCACCACTTGGCTGGGCTGGGCTGGGCTGGGCCGGGCGGAGGGGCAAAACGCAGGTGCTAGCAGGTATCTGGGCTGATCCCGCTAACACTGTGTTTTTGGGAACCCTAAACTGCTGGGGACGCTAGTATAGATCTGATCGGATCAGATATTGATCCGATCAGATACTATACCACTAAGGGAGGTGTACGGTGCGTGCGTGGGTGTTATCGCTACTGGCGCTAACCTGACGCTGCCTGGGGCTGGTGCTTGCCAGTTCACCAAAACGCTACCAAAAAAACTGTTAGCGATCGCAGGGATCAGGCCTGACTCTGCGAACGCTGCAGTTATGCGTTTAGTGTTTTGTAAGTGACAGTGATCGATCGATACTGCACTTGGGTGGGCTGGGCTGGGCCAGGCGGAGGGGCAAAAACGCAGGTGCTAGCAGGTATCTGGGCTGATCCCGCTATCACTGCGTTTTTGGGAACCCTAAACTGCTGGGGACGCTAGTATAGATCTGATCAGATATTGATCCATTCAGATACTATACCACTAAGGGAGGCGTATGCTGCGTGCATGGGTGTTAGCGGTACTGGCGCTAATCTGACGCTGCCTGGGGCGACGCATATCACCGCCGGGCGATCAGGGGGCTAAACCTTTATACGGTAATAAACGGAGGGTGCCCTGACACTATAAAAAATAAACTAACTAACCAGCGTCACCCGTAACAGTTATACAGTGATCAGTGGTGAAAGGGTTAACTAGGGGGCAATCAAGGGGTTAAAACAGGGGATGTTTCTCATTGGCTGGGAGCGATCGCGAGGGGGGCGCCACGATCGGATGGCCTCCCCCTCATCTCTAATCGCTCCCAGGCAAATGGCACCGGGGGGGGGGGGTCGGACCCCCCACCCGCGGGAAGGCAATCACGTACCAGGTACGTGATTTTGCCTGCCCGTGCCATTCTGCTCACGTATATATGCGTGAGGCGGTCGGCAAGTGGTTAAATAAGTAGACTTACCTGTCCTGGGTGCCCGCGATGTCGGCCGCCCGAGGCAGACCCGTCCCTCAGCTCTCGGGTCCTGGCACCGCCATCCTAAGTAAGGGAAACAGGCAGAGGAGCCTTGCGGCTTCACTGCCAGTTTCCTACTGCACAAAGCGCCGCGCCGCTTTGTGCAGTAGGAAAATAAACATGCAAATAAACATGTTTTCTTTCATAATCTTTTGACTGCGTTTCAATCCCTCATATTATGGTGAAAATGTGTAATTTTTCATTATTTTTTTTAAAAATGGTCACATGACCAAAATCAGGTATCGATAATTGGTATCGGCGAGTACATGATGTCAAGTATCGGTACTTGTACTCGGTGTCAAAAAAGTGTCATCGGTGCATCCCTACATTTACCCCATTATCACTTTTTGGTGAAGGTGTCTAGTGGTGGGACTTTGAGATATAGAGGAAGAAATTATTTATTACGTGTCAACATATGGGTGATGGGACTTTTATATGGACTTTGATGCGCATATTATCTGTTATTACTTGTTTGTTTATTTGCACTTTATAATTACATATAATGTTTTTCACGTTTAGCACAACACATTTCTTTGTAAACATATTTATAAGAGGGAATATCTATTTTGGTGTTTGCTGCTTATTTCCAAAATATTTTTGCACATGTGCACTGTTTTCATTTAAACCATGTTTAATTCTCTAGCAAAATGACAGCTTCGGCCTCTTCATTCTGCCTGTAAACAGAGCGGCTAGGGATTCCATTCATCTATGCCACACCTTTACCCGAGATGTGGGTCTGATAGAGATGGTAATGGGGGACACCCACGCAAAAATAGAAAATTGTTTGCGTTTCCCTGTTAATTCATACCGACCCCTCATGTCTGGTAAGAATTTTAATGGGAACCCCACCTAAAAGAAAAGTTGTTCTCCCCAAATTCTAGACCGGACCCTTCCAGTCTGTTTTGGATGTTAAGGGGAAAACCCACACAAAGGATAAGCAGAAAAAAAGCGAGAGGTCCTCCTCCTCCCTGAATCATGCCATGTGACATGACCTCAACATGGAGGGGGGTGTTGCCCTGGCAAAGTACCTTGTCTCCTTGTTGCTGAGGACAAGGACTTTCTTCTTACAACCATGGCTTGGTGGTTGTGGGGATCTGTGGGTGGGGGTCTTATCAGGAACTGGATGCACCCTTTAACAGTAAGGGGGCATCCAGATACTACCCCCTAGTGTGAATAAGTAAGGGGTAGATACAGTATACCTACTTATCAGGGACGTACAGTCAGGGGAGGCAGGTGAGGCATGGAAAAAAAAAAAAAAAGATCGAGCTTCGAGGGTCGTAGCTCGGCGACCTGGGGCCACAGAGAAGTCCCACCCCACCACTGGTCAAAATTTGGGGCTCCTATCATCTATGGTATCCGGAGATATGGGGCTCCTTGCGCAGCCTGTCAGAAGCTACATACAGAGCGGCCAGTTTAAATACAAGCTGGCACACTCTGTTTGCAACAGACAGAGGATGAGCTCACAGTGCCTCTCACTTTTTGTCAGAAACTTAATGAACAGCTTGGAGCCTTGGACCAATGGTAAAGCACCATTGGCCCAAGCTGTCCAATAAAAATGCTGTAGTGGAGGCTGTGCTCTCACTGCAGTGTCATAGAAGGGGGCATGTGTCTAAAAGACAAATACTCCCTTGCAGCCCAGCCTTCTTAACTAGAAGGAAAAAACATGTTTATGTGTATAAGATTTACCCATAATCCCATGTTTTGCTATATGTTATAACATAATCATTTATTATTTATCTATTTACTGTGAAATTACTGGTTTGAAGTTGAAACTTCAAACTTCAGTAATTTGTCCGTTAAGCCACCTGCTTGAGTATAGTTTTTGAAAATATAGTAAATTACCAATACCTTAAAAATAATATATAATAATAATTTGTATATTACTTACTTATGGTAATTAACCCCTTGCCACCCAGGCAAATCCTGACACTTTTCTTCTACATGTAAAAATCATTCTTTTTTTGCTAGAAAATTACCCCCAAACATTATACATATTTTTTAGCAGACACCCTAGGGGATAAAATGGTGGTCTTTGCAACTTTTTATGTCACATGGTATTTGCGCAGCAATTTTTCAAATGCATTTTTTTTGGAAATAAACTGTTTCATGAATAAAAAACAAAAACAAAAAAAAAAGACAATAAAGTTAGCCGGATTTTTTTTTTCTTTGTATAATGTGAAAGATGATGTTACGCCGAGTAAATAAATACCTAACATGTCATGCTTTAAAATTGCGCACACTTGGGGGGCATGGCCAAGATGGCGCTGTGAGCGGCTGCTTTTTTAGATAGCTCCGCTAATCCGCAACTTAAATCCGGATCCATCGACAACAAATATCCTGCAGACCCATCCCTGCTGACCGGGGGGACCCGGGGACTCCCTGACTACTGAGGAGTGAGGAGGATTTTTGTTCCTGGGCCGCATTGGCGTCCCGCCGGACGCTCCCGGCCTACCTCGGACGACTAGGCCGAAGACGCGGCCTTTCCTAACGGGCCACGCTGAGAGCCGGGAGATCCCTGACGTGATCGGCTCTGCTGCCGGGTCTCACCGGCTGCCACGGACCGCGGATGGGGGCGGGAGAGGTGGCCCTGGATTTAACATAGGCCGTGCTCTGGGCCTGGTCCCTCTTTCCCCCCCACGTTTAACCAGGCCGCGACCGTGGCCTTTCCCGGGGATCCGGAGTTGTCGGATCGACTGGAGGGGTGCCTGACCCCAGTGGCCTGGAGGAAGAGGCCCTGAGATGGCTGGGGACTGCTGCCTGGGAAGCGGAACAACTCCTGGATCATCTCCACCCCTGACATCCTGGCTGTGACGGGAGGTGGCTGGGCTGAATACCCCTGTAGGCCTGTGGAGGCCTGAAGTGGACAGCTCCTGCAATACACAAATCGCAGGTGAGGGGGAAGACTGTTAAGGGGGCACACGCTGTACTCTACTTACTGCCTGAATACCCCTGACCCCACAGACAGGCTCCCACAGCCAGTTATTGACTATTGCCCAGATTTGGGCCCCAAACACCTGAATGAGGCGCAGGAACTCCAGTGCAAAATATAGTAAAGGGGGTAAGAGGTTGACCTTTCCACCACAGTTGGACTCCCCTCAGACGCCCACCTGCCCCCCTCCGGAGGCTCTTAAAGCGGGGTTCCACCCAAATTTTGAACATTATCTCTATGCATTCTCTTCCTTGCCTAGATGCTGACATGCTGTGTAAAAAAATTTAAATCGCCGTAATTACCTTTTTTTTTCGAATCTTCTTAGCACTTCCTGGTTTTCCTCCCATGGGAGTAGGCGTGTTTCTAGCCTCTCCCAGACCTCCCACAGTCCCCTGGGAGCTAGTCTCAGGCTTCCCAGCATGCATTGTGCAACAGCGTCATCACAACATCTTGGTGAA
Source organism: Aquarana catesbeiana (assembly GCF_042186555.1). Taxonomy (NCBI): domain Eukaryota; kingdom Metazoa; phylum Chordata; class Amphibia; order Anura; family Ranidae; genus Aquarana; species Aquarana catesbeiana. Next base: position 256,692,404 of record NC_133330.1, read on the forward strand.
TGCTGGGAGCACAGCATTCACCGCTTCCAGGAAATACATGCTTGTGGGCTTCAAAGGCCCACAATGAAGATGGAAACCGCCTTCAGTGAATTTTATAAGTTATTCTTTACAACGAAATCGGACACAGGCGGACTTATTACACAGAACATGTGAGTAGATAATCATGAGAAGAAAAGTTTGTGAATGAACTTCAAAAAAAAAAAAAAAACGATAGATAGGTGGACCCCCGCTTTAATACACGCAGTGCCAGTGTTGCCAACCGTCAGTATTTTTACTGGCAGCCAGTAAAAATGGGCACTTTTCTCCTGCCAGTAAATGCCAGTAAGAGGAAAAGGTTGCCAGTAAAAAATATGGCAAATCAAAAATGGGAAACTCAAGCGCTAATATGAATATAAAAATAATAATAATAATAACAATAAATTCAGCTGCAGCTATTCTAATGTGCTCTAACACCACATATAATTCAATGAAAGTAATAATTAATAGTGCGCTAGAACCTATAATGCTAATCCACAGTGCAAAATAAAACAACCACATATAATAAATTGTCCATAAACATATGATTGCTGAAAAAACTTTGATAAGTAAACTCTGTATCAAAAGTCCATATGTCGTGATGATGAAAAGGACTAAAATTAAAAAAGTGCAGACAGAAAGTCACCACTACCTCAGTGTGAACTGCCTGCTCACCTTCCAGAAATTTTCAGACATAAATCCTTATAATGGTCAGCCTTTATGTGTCCCGATCCTGGGTAAGGTACAAACAATTTTTCTGGAATTCTCCACAGGTGATTTAACTTCTCCAGGGTAAGTTTATTCTCAAAATAATATCATGGTGCAAGATTGCTAATAAACTAATTGCTTCTACTTAGTTTAAAATAAACACTCACATTTGACTCAATAAATACCACATATTGATTGATTAGCATTAGAACGTAGCTCTCCTCCTCACTGCACATCCAGCGTGTTCAGTAAAACAAACACCCGGAAGTGTCGTCACCGCCTCCTCCCGACGCGTTGTGTCACAGGTCACGTTTTCCAGCAATCATATGTTTATAGACAATTTATTATATGTGGTTGTTTTATTTTGCACTGTGGATTAGTATTAAGGGTTCTAGTGCACTATTGATTGTTATTTTCAGTAAAAAATCTAGCTGTTCAGCTCGGAACTGCGTATGTGCAGCTCGAGCCTGGAGCCGGCCGAGACCATCCAAGTGCCTGCTACAGTGTGTTCAGGCGGTGCTGGTGGGGGGCGGGTCTGGTGGAGGTGGTGTCTGAACATGTCGTGTGATGTCATGGTGCAAGGGAGCCGAGCGGAGCGGCCGGAGCTTTGTGTGCAGGTTTGCAGGATGGGATTAAGGCAAGCCAGGACCGGGACTGTCAGTGCTGTTTGGACTGGAGGGGACTGAAGGGACCACCTGGCATGGAGAGAGAATGTCACTGTGACTCGGGACATGTTGTGTCAGTGATCTGTGCTACTCCACACTGCTGTCAGTATCACTGTGAGAGTCAATTTCATTAGTGCATCGCCCATTCTAATGTATTGCCCTCCTGATTCCTTTCCCTGAGCTACTTACTTACTATATTGAAAATAAAATAAGAAATGCTTTTTGCCTTAATATCTACCTTAAATCACATTGCTAATTGCATATTGTACTTATTTGTAGCCTAAATACTAGAATTTGCACTTATAACTGTAATTTTGTAACTTCTAGAACCGCCAGTAAAAACTTGACTGTGCCAGTAAATTTTGGGTGTTGTGTCAGTAAATTTCAATCTGGTAGATTGGCAACACTGCGCAGTGCCCACAGAGCCTCGCAGACGAACATTATGGAGTCGGATGACTCTCGGCCCCCCTGGCTGGTGGACGTCATGGCAGCCATTGCTACTTGCCAATCCACGTTAACAACAAAAATTGAAGCTGTTCAGCTGGATATGGGTCTAATCCGCCAAGATATAGACAAAATCAGGTCGCGAGTCACTGAGACAGAGCAAAGACCGAGTACCACTGAAGACACCATTGCAGAACATGGAGCATCACTCCGTACGCTTCAAACCAAAGTAGAGGCCCTTGAATACAGAGCCAAAGACGCAGAGGACAGGAACCGGCGCAATAATCTTCGCATTATTGGTTTACCAGAGGGGGCGGAGGGGAATAATCCTACCTCCTTCATAGAGGGTCTGTTGCGTGACCTTTTACCCGAGGCCCGTTGGTCACCTTACTACACGGTCGAGAGGGCACACCGCATCCCGCCTTAGCCGGGGCCTCCTGGATCCCCTCCCCGCACCTTCATTCTCCGTCTCCTCAACTTCAGAGGACAGACGAAGTTCTCCGCGCCTCTAGAAATGTTGGGGACCTCAGATTCCAGAACACTAAGTTGATGATTTTCCCCGACTATTCGGTGGAGACCCAGAAACTCAGGAAATCTTTTGACCAAGTTAAAGCGGCTTTGCGATCACGCAGCATTCGCTACAGTGTACTCTTCCCTGCTTGCCTGAGAGTCCAGGACGGCGAGACAACTCGTTTTTTTACCACACCAAGAGAGGCCTCTGCCTGGCTGGACTTGCTACCACAGATTCGCTGATTGTCTACCCTGTATGTGCTGTATGACCCTTTTCATTGTTTACTCACAATAACCTGGGCCCAGGTGTGAGTTACCACACGAACTACCACATGGATGACTTAGTTTTGTTGCACAGGTTATGCCCAGTTCAATCCATGGTGTGTGCAGACTTGTGGGGGGATGCTCACTATCCCTATAAGGGAAATTTTAAGTTAATGCCCCTGCCAAAGAACTTGGTCAGGAGACTGTTGAGGTAAGAAGTTCCTTTACACTTGCTTGCTCCCTTGAGGAGTGTTGGAGTTCCTGTTCGGTGTATCCTCCTAAAGCTGGATCGACTTCACTGTGGGGTCGCATTATGGGCTACTTCCCTTTGTTTGACTTTCTAAGTCCTCACAGCCTTCTGTATCACAATAGCGGAGATCTCACATGTGGAAAGCCGCTTGAACTGCTGCTTACCCCCCCGTGTGAAGTCTCGGGGGGGTGGGCTTGCCTCTTCCACGGACCCCCTGTTGCAGCCGGCGAGCTGAATAAGTTCGGGATCGAAACCCCCCTCAGTTTGGGGGGGTCGGGTGGGGTGGGGGGTGGCGAAAGTTCCCCTAATGGGGCTAGTTTCATTTACTTTAGATATCGGCATCCTATATATGTTTTTAGTTTGGTTTGGTTTTTGTTTGATAATTGTACTAAAATAATTGACTCATCAGCATTGCACTGTTTCCAGATGTGTCTGTTTTGGGTCCCGGGGTCCAATTCAGGAGCCGTGACCTACATTGATCCTAACATTCTTATTATTCTTGGTAGACATGTCCTCCCTTAACATCATCTCCTGGAACACCAGGGGACTGAACTCCCCGGTCAAGCGTTCCCTGGTGTTCAAATTCATTAAAACTTATAATCCACATATATGCGTGCTCCAAGAAACGCACCTAACAGGAAGTAGGGTTCTGGCCCTAAAAAAAACATGGGTGGGCCACCACTACCACTCCACGCACTCCCCTTTCTCTAGGGGTGTTACTATTCTGGTATTGAAATCACTTCCTTTTCGGCTCTTGGATTTGGCCCTGGACCCTGATGGTCGGTATGTTATCATTCATGCTAAAATATACTCTCTAACGTGGACCATTGTGGGCTTATATTTGCCTCCTCCGGCTTCCTTGCTGGTGCTCAATCAGATCACCAGCAAAATAGCTGACTTTGCATCTGACAATAACGTTATATTGGGTGATTTTAATCTGGTCCCTGACCCAGATTTTGACAGACTAACTTCTGCGGGACATCATTGCCCTGGGTTGGCTGAGTGGGCGGATACCTATGGCCTGACTGATGTCTGGAGGTGGCGTCACCCCCAGACCAGGGCATACACATGCCACTCCGCCTCCCACAGAACGTTTTCCTGCATAGACTTGGTCTTCGCAGGGAGCCCGGTCCTCCTACGGGTCACAGACATACAAATACTGCCTAGGGCAGTGGTTCTCAACTCCAGTCCTCGGGACCCACCAACAGGCCAGATTTTAAGTATTACCTTGGGGAGTTGCAGACTAGAATACTGCAATCACTGAGCAGCAAGTGATATCACCTGTGATGTATTTCAGCTATCTTGCAAACCTGGCCTGTTGGGGGGCCCTGAGGACTGGAGTTGAGAACCACTGGCCTAGGGGAATCTCCGATCACGCACCCTTGTTGTTGTCATTGGACCTCTCCCTGGGCCCAGTAGAAAAGATATGGAGGCTCTCTAGATTTTGGATTTCAGACACTGCAGTGGATTCCCAATTCAGAATGGAGTTGCTTGACTTCTGGGCAGTAAATGTGGGCTCGGCTGACCCCACAGTTGTGTGGGATGCCTTTAAGGCCACGACGAGGGGACATTACCAGACCATCATTGCCAGAGTCCATAGGGAACGTAGGGCAGACTTGATTAAGGCTGAGAGGGAGGTGAGTAGTGCAGAGGCTCTATTTGTTCGTACCCGAGACCCTATGCACTATTCACAATTACAACTTATGACAAAGGAGGTTGTTCGTCTCCGTACCTCTCTTACCCAGAAGAAAATGTTGGCTCAATCCCAACGGATTTTTGAGCAGGGAGAGAGGTCAGGCTGTTTGTTGGCCTAGCTCTCCAGAGAACAGGCGGGAGGGATGAGCATCTCACATATTAGGGACTCCTCGGGACAGCTGATCCATACACCGGAAGGGATCAATTGCTGTTTTGCGGAATTCTACGAATCCCTCTACAAGTCCAAGTTAGACTATAGAGGAGAGGATCTGGTAGCATACTTAGATGACATTGATATCCCAACCCTTACAGTAACGTATCGTGACAAGCTCGACACCCCAATTACGTCCTTGGAGATAATCCAGGCACTTAAATCAATGCAGACAGGGAAAACACCGGGACCCGATGGTATCCCTGTGGAGTTTTACAAACAATAAGCTACAGAACTAGTTGATAAACTTCAGGGCCTCTTCTCTGCATCAACGCGCCTCGAAAAACTCCCGGACACAATGAGCGAAGCGATCATAGTGGTGATCCCTAAGCCAGGGAAAGACCCCACATTATGCTCCTTGTATTGCCCTATATCCCTTCTGAACGTGGATGCAAAAGTACTGGCGAAAGTATTGGCCAATAGGCTTAACTTGGTCATTACTGCCCTGATCCACAGGGATTAAACAGGCTTCATGCCCGGGAGAGGGACTGACATTAATATCAGACGCCTTCATACTCACATAGACAGAGCAGATGAGACGACTAAAGGAACGGTGGCCTCACTCGACGCGGAGAAGGCTTTTGACTCCGTCGAGTGGGGCTACTTATGGGAAGTAAACTGTAAAAATAGGATTTCGCGCAAACACATGTATCAAATAAAACGTGCCACACCAATAAAAAATCAAAAGGAGTGTCCAATAATAATAAAAAATGTGTAAACTTCTATCTTCCTGTTGGATACTATAATGGAAAATTGGCTGGGTGATGTATTTTCACATATAATCAATGATCCCTGATGAAGTCACGAGGTCACGTGACGTAACGCGTAGGATCCCGTCAACCACTTCACTCGATACTACACACACTGCTCTGACCCAGAAGCTGTCAGTGTGAACCGGAAGCTTTGCATTAGGTGACGGCATCTCGCCGCCATCTTTACCTGTCACCGCTGCACACTGTATCCACAGTGTGTATGGCTTTTTACCCCATGTTTGGAAAGTTTTTTTTGTTAAAATAAATTTCATTTTTTAACCTTACTACACCATTGGAAGCCTTTTTGTCCCTTCTCTTTTTTCACCCACCTGACTGGGCTGGAGCCCAGGACCCGGAATCGTTCCTGACTAGAAGTACCCCAAGTTTCAACATACCAGGAACCACCACCAGAGGACAGACTCCAGTTACTCCCGGACCATCACCTGTATCCACATCAAGGCTTTATTTTAAGCCCTTTAAGGTAAGGGCAATGGGAGACTTTTTTAAGGGAAGGACATCATCCTATCATTGATTATATGTGAAAATACATCACCCAGCCAATTTTCCATTATAGTATCCAACAGGAAGATAGAAGTTTACACATTTTTTATTATTATTGGACACTCCTTTTGATTTTTTATTGGTGTGGCACGTTTTATTTGATACATGTGTTTGCGCGAAATCCTATTTTTACAGTTTACTTTCATGGTGATCCAGTGAGCACTATCTGATTTTGCAGCATCACTCTAATGTTTTTTATACACACCCTGTCTAATTCACACATTTAGTAGCGCAGAGGTTCCATTATTCATACTTATGGGAAGTGCTCTCGCGATTCGGGTTTGGCCCGGGTTTCACGAAATGGCTCCGCATGCTATACCATGGTCCTTCAGCTAGAATACGTACCAACGGATGCCTATCAGGGAAGTTCCAATTATTTGGGGGCACGCGACAAGGGTGTCACTCTCCCCGGGCCTATTTGCTCTGGCAGTGGAGCCCCTGGCTATATTGCTGAGAGCCGACCCTGGGGTAAGGGGACTCCAGGTAGGTCCAATTGAGGAGAAGATATCGCTGTATGCGGACGATGCTCTGCTCTACTTAGCGGATGCGTCGTCCTCTTTACAGACTGCACTGGATCTGATTAACCAATTTGGCGGGTTCTTGGGGATTCGCATTAATTGGGACAAGTCGGTTCTTTTCCCGCTCCATCCCTCAACCCCTAGGGTGCAACACCCGCAGCTCAAATGGGTAGATGACTTCAAATACCTGGGGATTAAAATTAGCGGTAAAGTCCAGGACTACATGGACAACAATTTGCGACCACTCATGACACAGCTTACGGCTAGGTGTGCCGCTTGGCGTTCCCTTCCACTGACCCCTGTTGGCAGAGTCAATTTGCTAAAAATGATTTACCTTCCCAAATATCTCTACTTCTTCCGTAACACACCCATACACGTCCCTAGGACTTTTTTCCGAAGGTTGGAGAGTCTGCTGATACACTTTGTCTGGGCTGGGAGGCCACCCAGGGTGGCCAAACACATCTTATATCTCCTACTTTCGGGGGGGGGGACTGGCGCTACCGAATTTTCAAATTTATTATTGGGCAGCTGTTCTGGTCACGATTCGGTGGTGGTTCTCCCAGCCCACACAGAATCTGGCGGTCACTGTGGAGGCAGCCATTATGGGTTCCTTTGCTGCCCTGAGCAATCTCCCGTTTCGTGGACTTAGGGCCAGTTCGTCCATGACAACTCCGATGCGAACCACCGTGAGGGTCTGGCAGGAGGCTAGGAAAATATATGGGAAGCCCAATCACATTTCACCTCACATGCCCCTATGGGGTAACCCTATGCTTCCTCACTTTTACAGTATACCAGACCCCTCTCTCTGGGCAAAAAAGGGAATCCTTACATTAAAACATATAGTTCAGGACGGTAGGCTTATGACTTTCCATGCCCTGAGGCAATCTTTCGCTGTCCCGTCCTCCTTCCAATTCAGGTACTGGCAGCTAAAGCACGCCCTTGAAGCTCAGTTCCCTGCCCCCCTCATTTTGGAACCAGACTCCATTGAACGGCTCTTGATTTCCAGTGTGATGGGGAAGCCTCTCTCAACACTATATCTATATCTTACAGTGCAGTACGATGCCAAACTAACTAAGAACTGGGAAAAGGGGAGGATTGATATTTCCTCTTTGGACGAGGAGGAATGGAAGGAGTGTTTAATCTCCTACATTCCTTCCATGATCGCTGCAAAAGATAGGTTCATACAATTTAAGTTCCTACACAGAGCGTATTTCACCCCACAGAGACTGGCGCGCATTTACCATCAAAGAGATCCCAACTGTCAGAGATGCAGGCAGGAGGTGGGCACTTTCTGACACATGGTCTGGTCTTGTCCCAAACGCCGACCCTTTTGGTCAGCAGTGGCCTCCACACTGAGCAATGTCACAGGCTTAAACTTACTGGTGGATCCCCAAATACTATTGCTCAGTCATCTGGAGGATATTGAGGGAGACGGGTATAGTAAATTGTGTCTAACCTTCGCATTATATTATGCTAGGTGTGAAATTTTACTGGGATGGAAACTAGTAGAGCCTCCTACTCTGACCTCGTGGAGAAGGTCGGTGAATACGGTACTCCCCTGTATAGATTGACGTATGAAAGTAGGCAATGCCCAGGGAAGTTTGATAAAATCTGGTCCTCCTGGGTGGACGCCTCCGGGGACCCTGAACCCCCTACCCCATAATGATGACGTGAAACACATTGGAGGACATCCTACATCTCACGTCTATTCTTCTTATGCCCGTTCCCCTTCACCCCCTTCTTTCCCCTCCCGCCGCCCCTAACAGGCTTGATTGAATATTGGTTACTTACTTTATATTATCTAAGGTTTATAACACTATAATGCCATAAGGAGTATTGTTAAGTGAAACTTCTGACATTTGCACAACTGGAATATCTGATAAATAGTGGCTACCGGTTGAAGGTAGATCTTACTGTCATTATTCTCACCGCATTGAATGTACTAACTTCTCTTGTATTGTAATGCTGATTTGTTTAATAAAAATTTTCTGTTGAAAAAAAAAAATTGCGCACACTTGTGGAATGGTGCCAAACTTCAGTACTTAAAAATCTCCATAGGCAATGCTTCAAATTTATTTACAGATTACATGTTTAGAGTTACAGAGGAGGTCTAGTGCTAGAATTATTGTTCTCACACTTAGGGCTCTTTCACGCCTTATTGTCCGTTTTGACGGACTCCGCTTGCTCAGCAGGAATCGATCCGTTGATCCCCGCTGAGCCGGTGGATGATAGGTCCGTCTCTGCTCAGTGTGCTGGGACGCACTGTCAGAGCCCCGCTCTCCTCTATAGGGGATCGGACGAAAAAAGACTGTTTGTCCGTTTTCATCCGATCCGCCAGATGGATGGGAAATAGGGTTTCCATCCGTCTGCATTTAGTGGATCGGGTGTCAGCAGACATGTCACCGCTGACATCCATTGCTCCATAGAGGTGAATGGAGTGTCCGTTCAGGTCCACCTGAAAAACTGACAGGCGGACCTGAATGGTCTGTATGTGTGAAAGGGGCCTAACATTTGCGGCGTATGTAACCTGTGTGTACCTAGCTCTGATACTAGCCAGTGCTTTACCAGCCACTGACCTCACTGCACGTCCCTGCTACTTATTCCTAAAAAATGTAAAGTGTAAATTAAAAGATATCATTTTTGACAAGTCCTTTAATAAAAAAAGAACCTTAAAAAAATGTTCCATGATGTATATCTAACATCAATCACATCATCCAGTAATGTAGATCCACATCAATCACAATGCCTGACGTCCACCAACCGTGACACAGGTCTGGCCCCGTTGCTTCACTTCCACTGAATGACAGGTCTTATATATGTGTATACTGTGTGTGTGTGTATATATATATATATATATATAAATATATATAAAACAGGTCATAAATAGATACTTATATAAACCAAGGGATGAGGTCTCCCGCGTGACATGACTGACCCTATATGGTCAGTTGAAGTGGTAGTAATAAGACTTACCTGTAGGTACTATGAATATCTCCTAAACTTGCACAATTTAGAAGATATTCAGAGTTGATGCACCTGATGACCTCACCGGCGCATGCGCTCTGAAGGTACGGCTTACAGTGGTGGACCTTCATAGCCCGTGCCATAAATGGCGGCTCCCGTGCGCATGCGCAGGAATGATGTGATCGTGCCCCTGGCCACTCATGTAGCCGGAGGCCGCAAACCCGGAAGGAAGCCCGGGGGCAGATGTCAGCCGTCTCAGTGGTGACAGCGAGGCGCTAGAGGGCATCGTTCTAAGGAAAGTCTATCATAATGTGTTAGTATACGATACATACTAGCACATTATGACATTGCCTTGCAGGGGAATTTTGTTTTTTGTTAACCACCTGTGATTTACTACCGCTTTAATTTGGAGGGGACCTCACGCAGGATTTTTGCATGGTTTTCCTCTTAAAATTCATGCCAGCCCTGAAGGGCCAGGTATGAATTATGGGTAAACCCCATATTCCAGGCTTATCTTCTTACATGATCATGTAAGCGAATAGGGCCAGTGAGGTCACTGGTAATAATACTGCTCTTATACATGACGTTCGCCTCCTATTGAATGTGTAAATTAATCGAGCCAAACCTTAAGCTTAGCCCTACCATCAAGCCCTTAGAACAGTGTGTTCATCTCTTAATTGGTATTTGTGTGTACAGGAATTGCAAAGCGCCAGGCTTTATTTTCAACTTGCCATCTCAGAACCAAAGTAAAGTCCTAGAAGGAAATGAGAGCTATGCATACAGTATTTATTTGATGTGGTTTTTTAAACAGGTTTTGTTTAGCACATTTCCTTTTGGTATGAATGTCTGCAATGGAACCTTCTGGTATGTACATGTCACAGGTTACAAGTGGTGGATACCTGGTTTAATTAGTTTTCAATAACCTTTAATTACTACTTAAACTATGACTTTTTCTAGGGATCTAAGCCCACTAGCATAACATTTTTATTTGTGAATTCTGGTTTACGAAGGCATAAAGAAGTGAAGATGTTTTGCCTTATCTGTAACATCTAGTTACAATCTCACAAAAGTGAGTACACCCCTTACATTTTTGTAAATATTTTATTATATCTTTTCATGTGACAACACTGAAGAAATGACACTTTACTACAATGTAAAGTAAGTAGTGTGTGTACAGCTTGTATAACAGTGTAAATTTGCTGTCCCCTCAAAATAATTTGCAGCCATTAATGTCTAAACCATTGGCAACAAAAGTGAATACACTCCTAAGTGAAAATGTCCAAATTGGGTCCAAAGTGTCAATATTTTGTAAGGCCACCATTATTTTCCAGCACTGCCTTAACCCTCCTTGGCATGGACTTCACCAGAGCTTCACAGGTTGCCACTGGAGTCCTCTTCCACTCCTCCATGACGACATCAAGGAGCTGGTGGATGTTAGAGACCTTGAGCTCCTCCACCTTCCGTTTGAGGATGCCCCACAGATGCTCAATAGGGTTTAGGTCTGGAGACATGTTTGGCCAGTCCATCACCTTTACTCTCTGCTTCTTTAGCAAGGCAGTGGTCATTTTGGAGGTGTGTTTGGGGACATTCTCATGTTGGAATACTGCCCTGTGGCCCAGTCTCCAAAGGGAGGAGATCATGCTCTGCTTCAGTATGTCACAGTACATGTTGGAATTCATGGTTTCCTCAATGAACTGTAGCTCCCCAGTGCCGGCAGCACTCGTGCAGTCCCAGACCATGACACTCCCACCACTATGCTTGACTGTAGGCAGGACACACTTGTCTTTGTACTCTTTACCTGGTTGTCGCCACACGTGCTTGACACCATCTTAACCAAATAAGTTTATCTTGGTCTCATCAGACCACAAGACATGGTTCCAGTAATGTTTATTTAGCCATTAAGTCTTACCTAAATTATGGGTTCCCTTATCTTTACAATTTTGGCCTTTTAGTCCCCTTGCAGTTTGATTGTGGTGTGAAAGTTTTGCTTTGCTAGCTGTGTTCCTAATATCCCCTCCTAACTGATTAATTGCCAGATTCAACCCACACCCAACACACAGTATAAAAACAAGGCCTTCTTTACGGGGGAACACATACAGGGGGCTGCACATATAGGGGGTTCTTCCAAAGAAGTGGAGTTCTTTAAATAAGTGGCAGTTCTGCTCTTGCACTTCAGCGATTTGCACAAAGCAAACTACAACAGACTGCAGGTGACCCCATTTCCAAATTATCTTACCTTCCTCTCTGAAACATGCACTCATTACCTCTCCTCCTTTTCACAATTGTTGCCTCTCTCCTCAAACTCTCTTTTCTTCACCCCTGTGCTCCACCCCACAATGTGTACATATCACCCTCACTTCTCCCCTCCCCCTATTACTGCACTCATCACTTCTTTCTAACTCTAAGCCCACTTGCTAACAAACCCCCCAGGATACTGAAGCATGTCCCCTCATACAAATCATATTCTCATATTACCTCCCTTACTCTTCTGCTTCTCCTAACCACTGGAGATATTTCCCCAAACCCTGGGCCTCCCTTATTTAACTGTGCCCAACACACCCATCACCCTACACCCTCTGACAGTAGTCGCAATCTACGCAATTTAGTCTCCATTACTCTTCTTCCCAATGCCAGCCTCCCTCTCTGCTGCGCCCTCTGGAACGCCCACTCTGTCTGCAACAAACTCACTGCTGTTCATGACCTCTTTGTCACTAATTCCTTTAATCTACTTGCTCTCACCGAAACCTGGCTCCACAAATATGACACCCCTTCTCCTGCTTCCCTATCCCAGGGTGGCCTTCACTGGACTCACTCCCCTAGGCCTAATGGACGCAAGGGAGGTGGAGTGGGATTCCTCCTATCCCCCCAGAGCAGCTTCCAGGTTATTCACTCTCCTCCCTCTTATCATTCGAAGCCCACTGTAGACGTCTATTCTCTCCTACTTCCCTAAGAATTGCTGTGATCTACCAGCCCCCTGGCCCATTATCGACTTTCCTTGATGAGTTTTCTGCCTGGCTACCCTACTTTCTCTCTTCGGAAATTTCCACAATCCTTCTCGGTGATTTCAACATCCCTGCTAATACAAACACTCCTGCTACTTCTAAACTTCTTAGTCTAACCTCTTCATTTGACCTGAAGCAATGGGTACAGGCTTCTACTCACTCTGATGGGAACACCCTTGACCTTGTATTCTCCTACCTATGCACTCCATGCAACTTCTCAAACAATCCTTTTCCTCTCTCCCACCTCACCTTATTAGTTTCTCTCTCCCCCTGTTTTCCACCACCTTTCCCTCCAATCGCCTAACCATCACCCGTAGAAACTTTCGCAACTTCAACTCCTCTCTCCTCTATTCTGCTACTGACCACCTCTATGACAAAATCTCTCCCGTGTCCTGCCCAACCAAGCCACGTTCATCTACAATAAATCCCTGTCCTCCACCCTGGACAAGCTCGCTCACCTCACTATACGCAGAATCAGGCCTCGACCCCTACAACCCTGGCAAACAAATGACACTAAAACTCTCAAAAAACGTAGTCGCGCTCTTGAGCGTCTGTGGCACAAGACTAAGTCTCTCAAAGACTTCAACCAATACAAATCTGTCCTCCAAAAATACTATTCTTTCCTCCACACTGCCAAGCAAACCTATTTTACAACTCTTATTAACACCTTCTCATCCAGTCCCCGTAAACTCTTCTCTACCTTCAGCTCTCTACTTTGTCCTCCACCACCTCCACCCACTGACTTACTCAGTGCTCAGGAGATTGCTAATCACTTCAAAAACAAGATTGATACAATCCGTGATGAAATCTCCACTCTACAGATATCTCCCCCAGCTAAGACCCCATGTCAACAGGTACAACTGACACTCCCCCTATTCAAATCTACTACTACAAACGAAGTTGCTAAACTTCTTTATATCGCCCACCTAACCACCTGTCCCCTGGACCCTATTCCCTCTCAAATGCTACAGTTGCCCTCTAACTCCATCCTACCCTCTCTAACCCACATCTTCAATCTCTTCCTCACCTCTGGCATCTTCCCCAATGCTCCAAAACATGCACTGGTCACCCTCATACTTAAAAAGCCATCCTTGGACCCTACCAATCTTAAGAACCTATACCCTATGTCCTTGCTCCCCTTTTCCTCTAAACTCCTTGAACGCCTGGTTTACAACCAACTGAGTGACCACCTCATTAAAAACAACCTTCTTGATCCACTTCAATCTGGATTTCGCACTCAACACTCCACAGAAACTGCTCTTTTAAAACTCACAAATGACCTACTAACTGCAAAAACCAACAGACACTATTCTGTACTCCTACTTCTGGATCTTTTAGCTGCCTTTGACATGGTTGACCACCCCCTCCTCCTCAAAAAACTTTACTCCCTCAGTCTCCGTGACTGTGCTCTTTAGTGGCTCTCATCCTACCTATCCCATCGCACCTTCAGTGTCATTTACAATTCTACTTCCTCCACTCCTCTTCCCTTCTCTGTCGGGGTCCCCCAAGGTTCTGTTCTTGGACCTCTTTTATTTTCAATCTACACCTCTTCCCTGGGTCAGCTGATAGCCTCTCAGAGCTTTCAATATAATTTCTATGCTGACGACACACAAATCTCTCTCTCCACCCCTCAACTCACTCCATCAGTCTCCTCACACATCACTAACTTACTAACTGACATATCTGTATGGATGTCACACCACTTCCCCAAACTCAACTTGTTCAAAACCGAGCTTATATTTCCTCCCCCACGTGCCTCTTCCCCTGACTTCTCTGTCAAGAGCAATGTCAAAACCATCTACCCGTCCCCACATGTCAAGGTGCTAGGTGTTATCCTGGATTCTGAACTCTCCTTTCGGCCCCACATCCAATCACTTTCAAAAGCTTGCCGCCTCAACCTCCGCAACATCTCTAAACTAAGTCCCTTTCTAACCAATGAAACCACAAAGTTCCTGATTCACTCCCTGGTTATCTCTCGCCTCGTCTACTGCAACTCCCTCCTCATTGGCTTACCTTTAAATAGACTAGCCCCCCCATCAGTCCATCATGAATGCTGCTGCCAGACTCATCCACCTTACAAACCGCTCAGTGTCTGCTACCCCTCTCTGCCAATCCCTCCATTGGTTACCACTCGCTCAACGAATTAAATTAAAAATACTAACAATAAGTTACAAAGCCATCCACAACTCTGCCCCCAGCTACATTACTAACCTAGTCTCAAAATACCAACCTAATCGCCATCTCCGTTCCTCCCAAGACCTCCTGCTCTATAGCTCCCTCATCACCTCCTCCCATATCCGCCTCCAGGACTTCTCCCGAGCCTCACCCATCCTCTGGAATTCCCTATCCCAATCTGTCAGACTGTCTCCAAATTTATCCACTTTTAGGCGATCCCTGAAAACTTTCCTCTTTAGAGAAGCCTATCCTGCCTCCATCTAACAACTGCACTATTTTCTCCATTAGCTCATCCCCCACAGCTATTACCCTTTTGTATAACTTGACCCTCCTTCCTAGATTGTAAGCTCTAACGAGCAGGGCCCTCTGATTCCTCCTGTATTGAATTGTATTGTACTTGTACTGTCTGCCCTAATGTTGTAAAGCACTGCGTAAACTGTCGGCGCTATATAAATCCTGTATAATAATAATAATCCATGTCCTTAGTGTGCTTGTCTTCAGCAAACTGTTTGCGGGCTTTCTTGTGCATCATCTTTAGAAGAGGCTTCCTTCAGGGATGACAGCCATGCAGACCAATTTGATGCCGTGTGCAGCGTATGGTCTGAGTAGTGACAGGCTGAGCCCCCCACCCCTTCAACCTCTGCAGCAATGCTGGCAGCACTCATATGTCCATTTCCCAAAGACAACCTCTGGATATGACGCTGAGCACGTACACTCAACTTCTTTGATCGACCATGGCAAGGCCTGTTTTGAGTGGAACCTGTCCTGTTAAACTGCTGTATGGTCTTGGCCACCATGCTGCAGCTCAGTTTCAGGGCCTTGGCAATCTTTATGTAGAGCAACAATTATTTTTTTCAGATTCTCAGAAGATTCTTTGCAATGAGGGGCTATGTTGAACTACTAGTGACCAGTATGAGAGTGAGAGCAATAACACCAAATTTAACACACCTGCTCCCCATTCACACCTGAGACCTTGTAACACTAATGAGTCACTTGACACCGGGTAGGGAAAATGGCTAATTGGGCCCAATTTGGACATTTTCACTTAGGGGTGTACTCACTTTTGTTGCCAGCGGTTTAGACATCAATGGCTGTGTGTTGAGTTATTTTGAGGGGACAGCAAATTTACACTGTTATACAAGCTGTACACTCACTAATTTACATTGTAGCAAAGTGTAATTTCTTCAGTGTTGTCACATGAAAAGATATAATAAAATATTTTCAAAAATGTGAAGGGTGTACTCACTTTTTTGAGATACTGTATGTTAATTGTGTCTAAGTACTACCCCATAATCTACCCTTTGTCTTAAAACATTCCTGAAAACAAAGGCCAGTGTTGAGGCACCCCTGTACCTTGAGGCGGAGCTGAGCGCTCTGTCAGTAACTCCCACTCCTGGAGTGAAGCTAGAGATGCAGGGGTCCTTCTGGCCAGCTCTAGCTGCCCTAGTTGCCTGACAGTCCAAACAAACTGATGCACACTAGGGGTGTGACAC
Source organism: Aquarana catesbeiana (assembly GCF_042186555.1). NCBI lineage: Eukaryota > Metazoa > Chordata > Amphibia > Anura > Ranidae > Aquarana > Aquarana catesbeiana. Next base: position 256,708,631 of record NC_133330.1, read on the forward strand.
CCATGGGTAGCGGCACCGCTAACACCTCCCGCTGCCCTGCTCTGATCTTGCGGCCGAAGCCACCTCCTCTTTGTTTACACCCAAAGAGGAGGAGCCGAGGGACGCACACCACTATGTGTATCCATCCACGTTCTGAGGTCTGTACACTCTATTATATGTAATGTATATGGACCTGTGCGGGGAGGCACTAAGGGAGGGCAGAGGGAGTGTCTATACTGAGAGGGGGTCTGCACTGAGGGGGGTGTCATCTATACTGATGAGGGGGTCTGCATTTTGGGGGGTTCTGTACTGATGGGGGTCTGCACTTAGGAGGGTTTCTATACTGATGGGGGGGTCTACACTAAGAGGGGGGAGTCTATACCGATGGGTGGTCTGCACTAAGAGGGGGATTCTATACTGATGTGGGGGTCTGCACTAAGAGGGGGGATTCTGTACTGATGGGGGGGTCTGCACTAAGAGGGGGAATTCTATACTGATGGGGGGTCTGCATTAAGGGGGGATTCTATACTGATGGGGGTCTGCACTAAGAGGGGGGAGTCTATACTGATGGGGGGGTCTGTACTAAGAGGGGCATTCTATACTGATGGGGGTGTGCACTAAGAGGGGGGGATTCTATACTTTTGGGGGGGTCTGCACTAAGAGGGGGATTCTATACTGATGGGGGTCTGCAATAGTGGGGGGGGCTGTACTGAGGGGGAGGTCTATATTGATGGAGGAGGGTCTGTACTTAGTGGAAGGGGGTCTGTACTGAGGGAGGACTATAGTTGGTGGAGGGGGGGTGACACCAATTTTTTCAGCACCAGATGACACCAACCCTAGTAATGCAACTGGGCTGCAGGTTCCCTACTACAACCCCTGGCAAACATTATGGAATCACCAGTCCCTGAGGATGTCCCTTCAGTTGTTTATTGTTGTAGAAAAAAAGCAGATCACAGACATGGCCAAAAACTAAAGGCATTTCAAATGGCAACTTTCTGGCTTTAAGAAACACTAAAAGAAATCAAGAAAAATAATTGTGGTGGCCAGTAACAGTTAGATTTATAGAACAAGCACAGGGAATAAATTGTGGAATCACTCAACTCTGAGGAAAAAATTATGGAATCATGAAAAACAAACAAAATAACACTCCAACACATCACTAGTACTTTGTTGCACCACCTCTGGCTTTTATAACTGCTTGCAGTCTCTGAGGCATTGACTTAATGAGTGATAAACAGTATTCTTCATCAATCTGGCTGCAGCCTTCTCTGATTGCTGTTGCCAAATCATCTTTGCAGGTTGGAGCCTTGTCATGGACCATTTTTTTTAACTTCCACCACAGATTTTCAATTGGATTGAGATCTGGACTGTTTGCAGGCCATGACATTGGCCTTATGTGTCTTTCTTCAAGGAATTTTTTCACAGTTTTTGCTCTATGGCAAGATGCATTATCTTGATAAACGATTTCATCATCCCCAAACATCCTTTCAATAGATGGGATAAGAAAGGTGTCCAAAATTCCAATGTAAACCTATGCATTTATTGAAGATTTAATGACAGCCATCCCCCCAGTGCCTTTACCTAACATGCAGCCCCATATCATAATTGACTGTGGATATTTGCATGTTTTCTTCAGACAGTCGTCTGCATAAATCTCATTGGAACAGCACCAAACAAAAGTTCCAGCATCATCACCTTGCCCAATGCAGATTCGAGATTCATCACTGAATATGACTTTCATCCAATCATCCACAGTCCACGATTGCCTTTCCTTAGCCCATTGTAACCTTGTTTTTTTGTGTTTAGGTGAGATGGCTTTCTTTTAACTTTTCTGTATGTAAATCCCATTTCCTTTAGGCGGTTTCTTACAGTTCGGTCACAGATGTTGACTCCAGTTTCCTCCCATTTGTTCCTCATTTGTTTTGTTGTACATTTTCTGTTTTCATGGCACATTGCTTTAAGTTTTCTGTCTTGACGCTTTGATGTCTTCCTTGGTCTACCAGTATGCTTGCCTTTAACCACCTTCCCATGTTGTTTGTATTTGGTCCATGTTTTAGACACAGCTGACTGTGAACAACCAACATCTTCTGCAACACTGCGTGATGATTTACCCTCTTTACCTACATACTAACAAGCATATTTAATCTGATGCAGGTGTTAGTGTTTGTAATGAAAATTTACAGGGTGATTCCATAATTTATTCCCTGTGCTTGTTCTATAAATCTAACTGTTACTGGCCACCAAAATTATTTTTCTTGATTTCTTTTAGTGTTTCTTAAAGCCAGAAAGTTGCCATTTGAAATGCCTTTAGTTTTTGGCCATGTCTGGGATATGCTTTTTTTCTACAACAATAAACAACTGAAGGAACATCCTCAGGGACTGGTGATTCCATAATTTTTGCCAGGGGTTGTAGTACAGAGCAGCAGCCAGAGCTGGCTTGGGGAAGCCTTGCAGCTTGGTCTTTGTTCCAGGGGCCAGCTGGAGTACACAACAGCATAGATCTCTGTGTCATGGAGAATTTCGGCATATGCTTGTCTGTGCAAGCCCAAGCCTGTGCTCCAGCAGTGGAGCCCCTGTTGCAGGCAGAAGTCTCTTCCGGAGCTGAAGGGGGGGAAGAGAAGCTTGTTGATCAGCACACACCTGCCACAAAAAAAAAAATACACATAAGCCTCCTGTGACCACCAGCTTCAAATGAACTACAGCGCACATGGCAGGCTGGTGAGGACGTGTGCAATCTATTGCTGGGATGTTGTGTGCGTGCTGCTCTGGGGAGGGACCAGCCTGGAGTATGCACTTTCTTTTGCAGATGGATCAGGATCTACCACTCAATCTCAACCACCATGTTGGGGCATGGAATGTTTTGGAAATACTTACCGAAGCCTGGTCTCCCTAAGGTTGTGATCTAGCTTTACAACATCTGGAGTGAGAATTGGCTAATGGCCATGTACTTGCCATTCACGGTTATTCTTTGTTTTGGTTTATGTGCATATAAGGCCTAAATTAACTTAACAGTAATGTACCTATGTAGCTCTCCCCCACATTCTGGTACAAACATTTAATGTTAACAGGTTCTCATTATGTGAGAGGCAGCAAGAGGCTTACAGTGTGTGTGTTTCAGCATCTAAGCAGGCACTTTCCAGGATCCACAGATTCCTGAAGGACCGAGCAAGAGGGCTATGTGCATGTGCATCAAAGAATTTGTTAGACCCTCTATCGGGTTTTTGCTACTATGCACAAGATTGGAAGAAGTCACCTAATTTCCATTATAGTGACTGGTTTCACTTGGGACAGGAAGTGTTCCCAACAGAGACACAAAAGGCAAACAGACTGTGCACTTTGCAAAATGCAGTTGCTCTCATTTTCCCCATAGCTTGGTAAATGTGGAATAGATCTGCCGATTCCCATCATCCAATCATGTGCAAGCAAAAATGTTTTTTTTTTGCCTTGCACAAGATTGGGTATTTTTTACAAATTGAAGAAAAAAAAGAGTGCAACTACAAAAAGAGTGCATAGTCTATTTGGCTTTAGTAAATCCACCCCACAGAGAAAATAGGATTTTTATAAAATCCTTTTCTTGGAGTACATCACAGGACACAGAGCCACAGTAATAACTGTATGGGTTATATGGCACCTTCAGTTGATGGACACTGGCACACCCTAAACAGGAAGTTCAATTCCCCATATAACCCCTCCCCTTACCGGGAGTACCTCAGTTTTGTAGCAAAACAATACACGTGTAACCAGAAAGAGGGGAGGGACCTCTGTGTCCTGTGATGTACTCCAGGAAAAGGATTTTACAGGTAAGCTGTTCTAAAAATCCTATTTTCTTTATTGTACATCATGGAACACAGAGCCACAGTAATAACTGTATGGGATGTCCCAGAGCAATGCCACCTGAGGGGAGGGGACACAAACAAAAGTAGGGTGCAATCAGACCTGAGGACCTATACTGTTGCCTGCAGCACACTGCGCCCAAAGGCGATATCCTCATGCCTTCTTACATCCACCTGATCTGGTGAATGTATGGACTGAAGACCAGGTTGCGGCCTTGCAGATTTGAGCCATGGAGGCTTGGTGATGCACTGCCCACGAAGCACTAACAGCCCTGGTGGAGTGCCCTTTGACCTGAAAAGTTGGAATCTTCCTCTTCAAGCCATAAGCTTGAATAATTACCTGCCGAATCCATTTGGCAATAGTGGAATTCGATGCCGCCTGTCCTTTCCTAGGACTTTCAGGCAACACAAACAAAACATCTGTTTTCTGAATCTGAGCAGTCGCCTTCAAATAGATCTTGACTGCTCTCACTACATCCAAAGAGTGTAGTGACTTGTCTTCCTTAGAACAGGGTTCTGGAAAAAATGAAGGTAAAACAATATCCTGGTTTAGGTGAAAATCTGAAACCACCTTTGGCAGAAAGCTAGGATGAGGACGCAATACTACTCTGTCCTTGTGAATGATTAATCACGGCTCTTTACACGAAAGAGCCGCCAACTCTGATACCCTTCTTGCAGAAGAAATGGCTACCAGAAAAACTAGCTTCCTTGTCAAAAGGACCAAAGGAATATGTGGTATCGGCTCAAAAGGCTGTTTCTGTAATCCCGACGGAACTAAATTCAAGTCCCAAGGGTTCAGGGATGCCCTAACGGGTGGACTAAGCCATGTTACCCCCTGTATAAAGATTCGGATCAAAGAATGCGAAGCAAGCGGACTCTGAAACAATACTGATAAGGCCGAGACTTGGCTCTTGATAGTACTCAAGGCCAGTTTCATCTCTAGCACCATTTGCAGAAAGGCAAGAATTCTACCTATGACATACTTCCTAGAATGCCAACCCCTGGATTCACACCAAGAAACATATGCCTTCCAGACTCTATAATAAATGATTCTGGAAGAATGATTATGGTGGTAGGGGCCATGGGGCCCCTACCACCATCTTTACTATTTCTGCACACCAAGATCTTCTGGGTCACGCTGGGGCCACAAGAACTACAGACTTCCTTTCCTGCTTGATCGTGCAAAGAAGTCGAGGTAGCAGCAGAATAGAAGGGAATGCATAAATCTGTGAGAACTGATCCCACAGGGTCACCAACGTATCTGTTCCGCATGCGAGTGGATCCCTTGTTCTTGACACAAAGTTGTCGACTTTGTTGTTGAACCTGGACACAAACAGATCTACATCCGGGATCCCCCATCTTTGGCATAGAGCCAGGAAGATGGGGTGAAGGGACTATTCCCCCGGGAACAAGTGAACAACTGCTGGCGACTTAAGTAGTCTGCCTGCCAGTTCTCTACCCCTGGAACGAAGATTGCCGAAATGCACGGCCCATGTTTTTCTGCCCAGGTTAGGATATGGATTGGTGACCCTTGGTGATTGATATAAGCCACTGCTGTGGCATTGTCGGATTGAATCCTGACAGGAGAATTCTGCAACCTGAATGTCCAGACCCTTAGGGCTAGACACGCTGCCCGAATTTCTAGAATGTTGATGGGCAAGGTCCTTTGGTTCTGGACCATTTCCCCTGGACAGACGCCTCTTCCAGGACTTCTCCCCAAACCGAAAGGCTGGCATCTGTTGTTACCACCTTCCAGATAACCAGTAAGAAGGATTTCCCCTTCTGCAGATTCTCAGATATCCTCCACCAACTAAGGCTCTGGTGCACTTTTGGCAACAAACGCATTGGAAAATCTAGTGCCTGAATCTTTTTGTTCCAGGTCGAAAGGATACTGTTTTGCAGCAGTCTCGAATGAAACTGAGCATAGGAAACTGCTTCGAATTAAGCCACCATCTTCTCCAACAACCTCATACAAAGGCGAATGGAAGGACCCTTCTTTGCCCTGACCCCTTGGACCAGCTCCTTTATGGCACTGATCTTTTCCTGAGGTAAAAGCACCTTCTTCTGGTCTGTATCTATGACCAGACCTAAGCACTCTAATCTTCTTACTGGCTTTAAAGAAGATTTCTCTAGGTTGATGACCCACTCTAGGTATTCCAGGTAGTTGACTGTGGTGACCACGCTTTGGTCCAAGCGGACTACCGACCAGTCTATTGCGAGCAGGTCATCCAGGTATGCTATTATTGTTATACCTCGAGTCCTTAATCTGGCCAGAGGAAGGGCCAGAAATTTTGTAAACACCCGAGGTTCAGTAGCTAGACCGAAAGGCAAGGCTACAAACTGAAATTTAAGTCCTACTACTTTGAAACACAGATACTTCTGGTGAGCGGGAAAAATAGGTACATGCAGGTATGCATCTTTGATGTTGATTTATGCCAGAAGCTCTCCCCCTTGTAGGATGGAGACTACTGATCGGATCGATTCCATGCGAAAAGAGCGAATCTTCAGGAACCGGTTTAGATCTCCGAGAACTAGAATGGGTCTGACATCCCCATTTGGTTTTGGCACCGTGAAAGGGTTTGAATAAAACGTTGACTCTTGCTCTTCCACAGGAACCACCATGATCACTATTTGCGACAAAAGTCAGTCTAACGCTAGAAAGAGACTTTTTTTTCCTCTGGATCTTTGGGGACATTTGACCTGAGGAAACGAGGAGACGGGAATTCTCAGAATTCTAGTTTGTACCCTAGAGCTATTGTGGAGACCACCCATCTGTCCCCAAATTCTTCCTGCCAGACCTTTGAGAACTGCAGAAGTCCTTCCCCCCACTCGAGTGAGCAGGGGCGCCCCTTCATAAAGAGGCTTTAGGGTTCTGTCTTGCAGGTTTCCTCCCCCAGGACTTCTTTTGTCCCTGGGGTTGACCCTGAGATTTACCTCTTGAACCTGATGGTGGAGGCCGTCGCTGATGACCCTGGCACCTGGAGAAAGAGCCCGTTTAAATGAGGGACCTTTACTCTTTTTCTTAACTGGCAAAAGGGTACTTTTCCCACTTGATATTTTTTGGGGAGGATTTGGATAAATATATCCAAACAGCTTTTCACTGTGGAAAGGAAAACCAGCCAGGAGCTTTTTGCATGGCACTTCGGCTGACCAACTTTTTAACCATAAGATTCTACACATATGTACCAACCCAAGCGTAAGGGCAAGAGATTTAGTAGAATCTCTGATTGCGTCAATTGCAAAGCACAAAGCTGCTGGCAGCTCAGCTTATTCCTGGGCCTACTGTTCAGGGAACACATTAAGTACCTGTTTCAAATGGTCTCTCAAAGACTGACATACCCCAATTGCCGCCACTGCAGGTTGAGCCACTGAACCTGCCAGGGAGAAAACGGAAAATTGTATACTCGCCTTTCCATAATTTTCCTTTCCTGACGCATCCCAGCACACACATTGGGTTGTGACTCCACCTCCACAACTTGATAAGACTGGTTAGCTATAAGATTTGAAGAGGCGTCCACCGCTGTATTCTCAGTAACTATCACCTTAGAAGGGTGGGTGTCTGTGTGCTGCCATGGGATGCGTCAGAAAAGGAAAAATTACGGAAAGGTGACTATACAATTTTCCATTTTTCTGACGCATCATGGCAGCACACACATTGGGAAATAACTCGCTACATGGGTGGGTGCTTTCAGAAGATTTTAATTACTTAAGTACAGGATATGGAAGAATTAGTTTGAACGATTGATCTCCCGAACTCAACCGTAGTTAATTCAGCCGGATCTATTCTGTAGTGTGACATGAATGTGGATCTAGAAGACCAAGTTGCTGCCTTGCAAATCATTTCTGAGGACACTCTACAGTACGCTGCCCAGGAGGTCGCCACTGCTCTAATCGAGTGGGTCTTCAGTCCATCGGGTATCCAATGGAGCTACTGTTCTTGAAGAGGCTGCCTGACCTCTTTTTGCACCATGCGGGATAACTAGGTTTTCGGTCTTCCTGAACGGTCTAGTAGCTTCTAAGTAGGAAGAAATAACGTATTTAACATCCAAAGGGCATGGGTCCCCTTCACTAGTAAGGAAAACTGGTAGATTGATTTCAGAGTTGAAGTGGAAGGTAGATGCTACCTTAGGTATAAACTGTTACGAGGGTCTGAGGACGACTCTATCCGGGTAGAAAACTAGATGAGGCTCTTTTATTAACAGAGCTTGCAACTCTGAAACTCTTTTAGCAGACGTTATTGCGACCAGAAAGGATAACTTGAACGTTAGATCCCATAAGGATAATGATTCCAAAGGAAAGAAGGGTTCCCTTAACAGAGCTTCTAAAACAGATAAATCCCAAGTCGGGAAAGTTGGCTTCCTGGGTGGCCACATTTTCAGGCATGCTTTCTAGGATTGAATTGTGAGGGGATTTAGAGCCCATCTGATTCCCATCATGGCAGACAGGGCATAGACTTGAACTTTGAGAGTGCTCGAACCTAGTCCTTTCTCCAAGCCAAGTTGCAGGAACTCCAGAATTTGAGAGACTGAAGGGGAGAGTGGGTCCCAGGACTGTTGCTGTGCAAATGCGGTGAATCCCTCCCAGATTCTGTTATACGTGCTGTTCGTTGTCCTTTTCCTGGCTTGTTGCAATGTGTAGTGTAGTCAAGTACTCTGGTGCTGCCTGTCCTGGTTGAGTTCCATCCCGCGTAGCCAGTTTTTAAGACTTTGCAGGAATTGTACGGATATTGATACTTTCACAATACAGGCAGGGGTCCTTAAGCAAAGATTTTTGAATAAGGGATATGATAGTAAGAACATTGATTTGGAATCACAAAAAGCTATCAATACAGACAGGGGGTCTCTATGATTAAACCTAAACGAGAACTTGATGAGACCTTTAAATGGGCTATGTTGACTTCATTCTCAACACAACATAAACAAATCAAAACAATTATGAAGATACATTGGGACGTCTTCAGACAAGATAGCATTCTTGGCACTGTAATACCTGAACAGGCCAAGGTCATCTTTAGGGGAGCACCATCTCTGCAAGGTCGCATAGCACCCAATGTCATTACACCGCCGGTCGCCCCTCCTTTTTTCATGATTGGATTGTTTTTTTTCCTTGTAGGAAATGTGTAGTTTGTCAATACAACACACTGGGAAAACGTAAGGTGGTATATTTTATATCTACCGTCACTAAAAAGAAATATACTATCAAACAATTTTGCACATGCTGTTTCACGACTTTTGGAATGCACATCCAGCCACGACATCGAGTCGTGGAACGCATGCCATATCAGATGACCCGGAAATGTACACTTGAACCATTGGTGACATGGTACGAGCCGGACTTTTGTTGATTTGAGTCCCCTAGCTCATCCAATGTTTTATTTAATGTTATACTTCTATGCTCGCTATCGTGATTTGACGCCCGCATATCGATTCATGCGAACGTGCAGGTGATTGACAGTATAGTGTTGGAACGTAATTTCAGCCATGACATCGAGTCGTCATATTGGATGACCCAGAAGTGTGTACCCAAATGAATGGAGACACTGTACAAGCTGGATTCTCGATATTGGGGTCATATTTTCTTTATTAAGGAGTCAGGCTGCAGTGGAAGGACACCCCAGACGAAGTCTGAGACGAAACGCATTGGAGGACTCCACTGCCGCCATTATTTTATCCAAGCGCTTGTAACCACTTTTCAAATGTAAGTGTTTTACTTTTAATAAATTTTCAACTGTATGGTATTACGCTATGTGGCCATTTCTTTCCATTTCTCACTGGTCATTATCTTCTGATGTGTAACCACCTGTATGGAGATGGATTTTCCATGAGGGTCTAGGACACTCCAGGTTCCAATCACGGAGGATCCCAAAGATTTCATCCCCGTTGTTGGCTGACAATACAAGCCTGTTTGAGTTCAAATTATCCGGTAAGCCTGCATCTACCCCGGTGGTGGCTTTATCACATTGGTGTCCTTAGTTCCTATTCACTACATTGGCTATTCATGTGGGGATCGAGGCCATTCAATCTATAAGGACTGCAATCACTTATTGCACATTGTGGATTTCTGAGATGTTTATGGACTTCAACAATTTACTTTGCACCAATTTCTATTTTTTAATTTTAGTCACATGTATGTTTTAGATCACGTGGTATTTTTACAATTCATATATAGGTTTATTGTGGTTCGTTTGGACTCAATTTTGATTTGATTTATTTGTCCATGCTTCTGGCAGGGCAGTGTTAATTAAGCGCTACACCTATGCACTTTTCTGTTGCAATGTGGTCACTACCCTGAGTAAACACCCTTGATCTAGTAACCTTTCCCTCTCAACTTCCAGGCCGTTAGGTGCAATCGTTCTGGTGATGTATGTAAGAATCGGCCTTGCGAAAGCAAATCCGGGGTCACTGGGAGCGTTATTTGGTCCTCTGTTCTCAGTTGTAAGACGGTTGCAAACCATGGCCGCCTCGGCCAGAATGGCAACACCGCTATGACTGTGGATATTGAGTTCCTCAGCCTGGCTAGAAATCTGACTATTAGGGGAATTGGAGGAAATATATATCCTAGATGAAATTTCCATGGCTGGTGAAGACAGTCGATCCCTACCGCTGTTGGATAGGCGGCTCTCGCTAGGAATCAGGGACATTTGTTGTTCTCTGGAGTTGCCGCTAGATCTATAATCGGGAATATCCCATCTGCGAGCTCAAAACGTCCGTGAGTTGGTTCTGTACTGCCGGAACAAATATTGCTTTCAAGTCCGCCAGGTGAACTTGAGCCCATTCGAGTATAGGGCGAACTTCTTCCATGAGCGTGTTGCTCCTGGTGCCTCCTTGTCTGTGAACGTAGTTCACAGCCACAGTATTGTCCATGCGTAAGGGAACACTCTTCCCTGCGAGAGATGGTCCGAATATTAAGAGGGCCTGCCAGGCGGCCCTGAGCTCCAATATGTTTGAGACTATGTCCCGTGGGTGAAAGTACCAACTTCCCTGTGCCCCTTGTTGTCGATAATGTGCTCCCCGCCCCTGAAGGCTGGCATCTGTCATGATTATTTCTGGTTGTGGGGGGGGACTATGGTTGCTTAGGTTGCTGACTCGTGTCCACCACCACGCGGATTTTTTCACCGCCTGGTTGATAACTATCTGCTGGCCTATTGATTACCCATTCCACTGTCTTAGGAATGAATTCTGGAAGGTCCTTAAATTCCACTGGGACCACTGGACCGTCAGGAAGGTGGAAGACATTGAGCCCAAGATGCTTAGACACATTCTAGCAGGTAGGAACTCTGCCACCAAGCTTCTTTATTTTGTGTACCAGCGACCCTATCTTCTCTTGGGGAAGTCCAACCCTGTTGGAGCTGGTGTCCAGTTCAGCACCTAAGAAAAACATTTTTTGTGCTGGGACCAGGCTGCTCTTTTTCCAGTTGAAGTGTGGAAATTAATATTGTTCGATGTTGAAGCAGGGTTTTTTGACTGTCGGCCAGGAAAAGGTCGTCAAGATAGTGAAGAACTCTCAGTCCTTTTTCCCTCAGATGCACTATTACCGGGAGTAAGACCTTTGTAAAGGTTCTGGGGGTCGTTGATATCCCGAACGGGAGGCTCTGGAACTGAGAGTGCTGGTGACCTATTGCAAAGAGTAGGTACTTCTGGAAGGTTTGGTGCATGGGGATATGCAGATAGGCGTCGGACAAATCGACCTACAGCATCCAATCTTTTGTTCCCACTGATAGTAATATGGATTGGAGGCTCTCCATTTTGAAGGATTAGACTAGAATCGTTTTGATGAGGCTTTTTAAATCTAGCACCGGCCTCAAGTCTCCCATCTACTCTGTTACTAGAAAAAAAGGAGAATAAAAGCCTGCGGCCCTCTGTTCCCGTGGAACCTCTACGATTGCCTGCTTTTGTAGTAATTCCAGGATATACTTGATTAGGAGTTTTTGCTTTGGGAGAGATGATGGTAGTCTGGTAACTCTGTAGTGATCCTTGGGGAGTTTGTGTTTGAATGTTCATCTGTGACCCTCCTGGATGGTGGATATCGTCCAGGGGTCTTTTATATGATCTGTCCATACCTGAGCAAATAGCCTCAACCTCGCTCCTACTATCAGAGGCTGGGCGTGCGTGCCATCAAAATGACTTTTGCTAATCTCCTGAATTGGGGGCTTTGGATTTTTGCACCCTCACAAAAGGACGGTTGGTGATTTAAAATTCCTTCCCTGGTCTATAAGACTTTGCTTCTCGGTATCTTTCAGGCAGATGACGTCTAAAAACATTTTTTTTATGGTCCGCTGCTTCCAGCAACAATTTTTCAATGCTGGATGTCCAGCTAGTGATAGCTCTGCCAACTGCTGCCAGTGACTGCTGGCCTGCAGGCACCTCCTGCCGCTGAGTAGGCTTTTTTTTAAGATCGAGGTCTATTTTTCGATCCATTACGTGTCTGAAGGTCACGGCCTCTTCAATCGGCAGAAGTACATGTCGCGCCAGGCGCATTAATGAGGAAGTCACCACTGGAGCCAAGATGAGAGGGTTTACCATTGGTTCTCTTAGTGGATATAGCTTGGCTAGCCTATTGTTCAGACCAGATTTTTTATCTGGCTTTTGCCATTCATCCTTTATTAACTCCTCGAGTTCTTCAATAAATGGGAAAGTTTCAGGAACCTTTTTCAGGTTAGGAAAGTATTTCCTTAGTTTACGTGGGGCTTCATTCTCTTCTTCCCAACCGACTGACTCTTTCACCAATTTCGCAAAAGGATCTATAGTGCGAAATCAAATGAGGTGGACATTGGAGTTTCATCCCCCTCTGGTGAGTCCTCTTGATCTTGAGGTACATAAGAAGCTGAAGCCGATGTAGTTTGTCTAATCGGTTCAGATGTTGCCACCTGCAGAATAGAATCCTTTACGGACTCTCTTATTATGTTGGAAGCTTCCCTTGCATCCGATTCTTAATCACAGGTTGCCTCGTCCAAGCAGGTTTGGCATACTAAATTACTAGGCAGAGCTTGTGCCCCACAGACCCAGCAGGTATTAGCCGCAGGACGGGTATGGTAGCCATCTCGAGGGATGATGCCGAATCTCTGTGGCGATGGGAGGAGGTTCTTGACCGGCTTCTCCGGGAATGAGAGTGTCTTGAGGGTGAATGCTCTTTGCATTTAGAGTGTGATGACTTGCCAGAACTACCAGGATAAGATGATATTAGTGGCATGGCTCTCTTCTCTCCTCTTCACTACTTACCCATCGTACGCCCCCTTACCTTGTAGTCCGTGGATTGTCTGCTGGAGCAGCGGCCTCCATGGAAAAGGATAGAGTGTACCTGTGAAGGAGATTAGCTTTCAACAAAGATACAGAGGATAGGTAGCCAGGAGCTGGAAGGGGGAGATAGTGATCAAATCTTACCAGGTGACAGAGGTCAGTACTAGGGCAGCAAGGCAGCAATGGTAGGAGCAGAACCGGGGTGGAGGGTATGTTTTTACCCTCAGATAGGCTGCCTGGGGTATAAAATGCTGTCTTTAAATAAACCGCCGTCGCGGCGGAACTGACGGCAAAGTGTGCATGCACCGTAGCGTTTTTCCGTGTCCAGCGCCATCTTGGAGACTGGAAAGAGCAGAAGCCGCCTGTGTCACTTCCAGTCGTGCTGTGAAGCCGATCCGGCTGCCATGATGAGAAGGGCAAAGGAGGCCGAGGAACTAAAGCACTCAGCATGCCAAGCGGCGGAAAATAAAAAAAAACAAAGCCGGAAAGAATACTGTAAACGGACAAGGAATGTGAAATAGGGAAAGAAAAATTGTAAGAGGTGGAGACCGCTGCAATTAGTTTAAAACTGTTTAAGACTTGTAAAGTGTAAAGGATTGTAACATACCCCTGAGACCATCAGAGTGGGGTTCCCTATATAAAGCTCATTTAGAGACTGTACAGTCAAGGGCTTCCAACTAGGAGAGGCTGAACCCAGCTGGGGCGAAGCGGTAAGGGGTTCCAGGCTTTAACCGGTCGGTCCAAACAAGTGAGGAAAAAAAGGAGAATACAGCGGTGAACACCTCTTCAAACCTTATAGCTAACCAGTCCTATCAGGTTGTGAAAGCGGAGTCACAACCCAATGTGTGTTAAGTATAAAATTGATGCGCTTTAAATAAATAGTGCACAATATGCTGCTGCGACTAAGCTTAAATCCAGGAATAAAAAATGCATACATGTGAATAAAATACATACATAATTATGGTGCTAATACATGTGTTAAAATTGCCAAAAAAAAAAAATTGCCAAAAAAAATCTTCAAATTGGTGATGTGACGGTTAGTATAAATAAAATAATAATGACACTCTGAGTACAATGTCCAGGCAGAGATAAATAGTGGGAGAAAGTAAAAATAATTAAACAGTTCCTTCCCTTAATCCAGATTGATTGACTCACTGGGTTAGATCGTTTGTATCAGGATATTTAGTTTTTCTTGCATCCCACTTCAATAATTATACTGCTGGTGATTCGGCTCTCAGGATAAAGGTTTTATGCAAAGCAAGCAAAGAAAAAATAGATCATTGTGCAGTGAACTTACTAGATAGTACATAAGCAAAACAGAGACAAGAGATACACTCACAAACTCCCGGTCTATTAGAAGCATTCAAATAAACTTTTTCCTTGAAAAAGTCACGTGTCAGTGATGTAACGCGTGGGAGGAGCTTAGGACGTTCAGTGCTGCAATACACCTGAAGGTTAACAGCAGTTGTTTCTCTATGGGAAACCTCGTCCACAGCGGCTGACTGCAATCTGCTTATTTGAATGCTTCTAATAGACCGGGAGTTTGTGAGTGTATCTCTTGTCTCTGTTTTGCTTATGTACTATCTAGTAAGTTCACTGCACAATGATCTATTTTTTCTTTGCTTGCTTTGCATAAAACCTTTATCCTGAGAGCCGAATCACCAGCAGTATAATTATTGAAGTGGGATGCAAGAAAAACTAAATATCCTGATACAAACGATCTAACCCAGTGAGTCAATCAATCTGGATTAAGGGAAGGAACTGTTTAATTATTTTTACTTTCTCCCACTATTTATCTCTGCCTGGACATTGTACTCAGAGTGTCATTATTATTTTATTTATACTAACCGTCACATCACCAATTTGAAGATTTTTTTTGGCTTTTTTTTTTTTTGGCAATTTTTTTTTTTTTTTTTTGGCAATTTTAACACATGTATTAGCACCATAATTATGTATTTATTTTATTCACATGTATGCATTTTTTATTCCTGGATTTAAGCTTAGTCGCAGCAGCATATTGTGCACTATTTATTTAAAGCGCATCAATTTTATACTTAGTACTATTTGTTTGGTTATCTGATCACCCTATATTGATAGCAGCTTTAATTTACTGATTTTTTTATAGCACTAACTATATTGGTATATATATATTTTTAAGCACAATTTATTTATATCACACATATCTATCCACATCAGCGCTTGGTTTTTATTCATTTTTTTAACCCAATGTGTGTGCTGCCATGATGCGTCAGAAAAATGTTTTTCCAATTTTTTATCAGTTGGATCCCTAAGCATTTGCGCATTGTCAACCGGACAAGTCAAACTTTTATTCACAGAGGATATAGCAGCATCAATTTCTGGTATACTCCACATCTTAGTAAATTTTTCCTCCATAGAATAAAGAGTTAAGCACTTTTTTCCTCCTAAAAAGTTTTCATCTGGGTGATCCCACTCAGAATACATAAGCTTTTCTAGTAATGAATGGACAGGAAAGGCACGCAAGGCTTGCGGAGGCTTTAGTGAACCCAAACAGGAAGTGAAGCTGAAGAAGGTCCTTCCCCACTTGATTCCTCAGAAGAGGAATCATCAGCCTGTTCATGGTCCCCTGAGGGGCATTCATCTTCCCCCTCCCACAGTTCCTCCGTTTGAGGATCCTAGGTGGTAGAAGGGGACCTAATGCGTTTTCTTCCACTCTGTGAAGACGTAATTAAAGCCACTAATCTTTCCTCTAAACCACTCATAAGCTGAGGAGAAAACCTGCTCAGTTATATAGACAGGGGCTGAAGTGTCAGAAGCAATTGCAGCCCCTGCTGACCCTCATGGCTCACTCTGAACAGCCTCCTTTGAACGGGACGGTGTTGCAGAGGGAGGGTCCTTAGGACTTGAAGGCGACCCCTTGGTGTCCTTGGTTTTTGTGGCATTTGAACCACCTCCTCTGGTCATAGTGCTGAGCACAAACGCAGAGGTATCACCAAAAAAATGCACCCACTGCTGAGCAATAGTCAGCAACTGCCGCTGCTATTAAGCTCGGCCTGATGCTTTTAAGTAAATGTGCCTGGGAATGCCTGTGTCACCCATTCACATGCCACCCATCTGCTCTGTGTCCTCCCTAGCTGTATGCACCTGAAAAAGGCGCATTTTATAGCTATACAGCCCACGTTATGGATGCTGAAGCACGCCAACGCCGCTAGGCCCCGCCCCCTTCCTCCGACCACCCACCGCACCCCCTCCTTCATCCATTTTAAAATAGAACGTTTTCCCGTGCGAGTGGGCTCCGATCTTCACCGGACCGCATGGAGGAGGACCGGGGTGGAGGAAAGGAGCCAAAGGGAACCGACGTAATGGCGGTGGGAGTGGCGCACCGCCGTCTAATGCCACGCTCCCTCTGCCTGGAGGAAAGCTATCCAGGTGGGGGGGACATTCCTAGGAGAAAAAGCCCCCCTTTCCCACGACTTTACCTGGAGCCTGGGCCAGAGGAAGCGTGCAGCTTGTACACAGTGAGACTGACAAGCATGGAACAGGTACATGCTCTTGACACCCCCCGGTGACTATAGGCATAACAACATTTACTTAAAACTCACAAGAATTAGAAAAATCCCTTAGGAATCTCCCTTACCTTATCCAGCTGCAGGGTTCTGTGGTAACAGACCAATCTTCACCTCTCACGGTGGGCCCCCCTTTTATCGGGGGATCCACAGCTCTGGACCTGTAAAAAGCACCCCGCCAGGAATATGGCAGAAACACAAAAACAAATACTGGGTCCAGCTCTCTAAAAAGAGAAGCGTTACAGGTAAAACCTCGTTTCTTCGGACAGGAGGCCCGGGTACCATTCAATGCAGTCTGGAAAAGACACTTTGAATGGATCCGATTGCATGGCTTGCCCAGTAAGGAATATTCCAGTGGAGCTCAGCACAGCACATCTTTACTCGTGACCAACACCTTAGACACTGGCGAAAAAACTGAGGTACTTCCGGTAAGGGGAGGGGTTATATGGGGAATTCTAGTAGAGTGCATACAGTTTAGAGCCTCTGTCTAGTTTTTATTGAGCCCATAAGGATATTTCAATTTACTTACTGTCTCTTACCCAGCAAGGATTAGCAATGGCAGCCTCCTATTTCTCTGAAATGTAGTCTTAAACAGTATGGTAATTTGTCTTTGCATAGCCTAATTTTGCTGCATTGAGCCTTGGGAAGGAAGGTGTAGAACTGCAGCCAATGAGATGTTGTCACATTGTAGAATACCGTGACTCTAACAAACAGAACTTGCTGATTGGAGATGAGAGCATCCATTACTTCACTATCCATTCTAATTTTTTTAACAAGCTACATTTACTACAGTAGAGAGAGGTAAATGGTCAGGACACTGTACAGAGAAGAGGCTGCAAACTTATAGAAGAAGATTCCAACATCTGCTGTATGGTGGTAGCACTGATTGGCACGTACCACAGCCATAGCTGAGTATTTTGCTTATCACTCATGACTCAACTCCAGCAGCAGTCAGTGATTGACAGGAGGTGGGTGGGCATGATCATCAATGCACACTTGGTTACACAGTGACTCTGGCCCGTGCATGCACAGACATGCTCTAGCCAAAGCAGAGTTAAGCTGGGGCTGATCATTTTTGGAAAGGTGTTTGAGAAGACAAAGGTGGTGGATAGTAAATCTGAAGTGATTGTAAAGGCTCGTTTAAAAAGAAATAACAAACATGTTATACTTGCCTCCTCTGTGCAGTTGGTTTTGCACAGAGCAGGCTGTATCCTCCGCTTCTCGGGTCTCTCTTTGCTGCTCCTAGCCCCTCCCTCCTTTGAGTGCCCCTCAGCCAGCACCTTGCCACAGGGGACACCCAAGCTGAGTCAGAGCTCCATGTATCCATTCAGACATGGAGCCCCGACCTGGCCCCGCCCTCTCTCCCCTGATTGGCTGACTGACAGCCATGGGAACAAATGGCGCCGCTGCTCTGTCTCAGCCAATCAGGAGGAGTGCCCTGGATGGGTGAGATGATCATGGACATCGCTGGAGAGAGAAGGGGCTCAGGTAGGTAATTAGGGGGGTACTGCTACACACACAAGTTTTTTATTTGAATGCATAGAATGCATTAAGATAAAAAAAACTTCTGCCTTTACGACTCCTTTGAGTTTAAAAGGGCGCTGGGCATTGAATTGAAAGTGTTACTAAACACACAACAGTAAAATCAGTCTGTATATGCAGTAAAGCATGCTTGCTATACTCACTGTGGAACCTAAGGGGTTAAAGCCTGCACTGTGTAAAAAGTCTGTTTGATCTGGTCTTCTCTGATCCTCCCCTTCTTCCACAGTCCCCCAATCGATCTCTTGACATTACAGAGCCTTGGGGGCACTCTGCACATGCTCATTTTGGTGTGTATTGCTAGAGTTTTTTTTTTTTTCTTCTTGGGTGCATGTGATCGGCACAGGGCCAGTCAGTACTGTCCAGACAGAAGGTCAGGGGTCCTGCAGCCTCATAGGACTGTCAGAGTAGAATGAAAACTCCTCCTTTAAGCTTTAACCAGGCACTGATAGAAATCACAAGACTGTTATATACTGCTGATGAGAAAAAAGGTATTTGGCAGTTTATATTTACTAAAATAAATTTAATTTCCATGTCATGTGTACTGTAGGAGACCAGATATAGTGAATTCAGGGTACTGGGTTCAGTAGCACTAAGCTAAATAAGACAACAGGCAGCTTCAGCAGATTACATGTCCTTGAGCTCACAAAGCCACTTTCTTCAGCTATGAAATTTTTTTTTTATTCATACATAGGATATGCATAGAAGCACAGAAATCGTCAGTATAAGTGGAAGCTGCAATAATTTGCTTACTTATATTTAAAAATCCCAGAATAATTGCTTAATATGGATTCGCTAAACCAAAAGAATATCTATCAAAGAGCTGCCTGCAGGTAAAGATGCATGTTACGTGGTGACCCGTCCTTGGAGTTGAGTTTGACATGTCTGGTACAGAGTTTATCAGGGCATGTGGATTAGAAAACACTGAACAAATTTCTTGACAGATAACCCAATTCACAGATGTACTTCAGCTTTGTATTTACGCACACCCCACTTTAAATACACAATACTATTTCTTTTGGGCAATATCCACCAACTCAATAACCATCAATTGATTTGAATAAGCTTTTGGCCACAAAAATGTTATGTTGGTACACAATAGAGCTCTAAACTCAGCTGGCATAATTCAAAGCAGTCCTATATTTTTAGTTAGTCCACAGTATAGCAATATTACAAATTATTGAGGTAAGCCAATAAATAATAGGTTCTTAGTGTCAACTATTGTCTAATGCAGCCTTTTTCAACCAGGGTGCCTTGAGATTTTGTTCAGGGGTGCCTTGGGAAAATGCCTAAAAATTGATCAAACATTGTATACAAGCTAGCAGGTAGATCAAGCCTACCTTTTAGTTA